>NC_086451.1:485164824-485229824 GCF_028390025.1 Pseudophryne corroboree
CAGTTACAGGAACGTGACACCTACAGATAATCCTCTGTGTCACATTCTATGTGTATCTAGTATACAGTATATCAGTTACAGGAACGTGACACCTACAGATAATCCTCTGTGTCACATTCTATGTGTATCTAGTATACAGTATATCAGTTACAGGAACGTGACGTCTACAGATAATCCTCTGTGTCACATTCTATGTGTATCTAGTATACAGTATATCAGTTACAGGAACGTGACACCTACAGATAATCCTCTGTGTCACATTCTATGTGTATCTAGTATACAGTATATCAGTTACAGGAACGTGACATCTACAGATAATCCTCTGTGTCACATTCTATGTGTATCTAGTATACAGTATATCAGTTACAGGAACGTGACACCTACAGATAATCCTCTGTGTCACATTCTATGTGTATCTAGTATACAGTATATCAGTTACAGGAACGTGACACCTACAGATAATCCTCTGTCACATTCTATGTGTATATAGTATACAGTATATCAGTTACAGGAACGTGACGCCTACAGATAATCCTCTGTGTCACATTCTATGTGTATCTAGTATACAGTATATCAGTTACAGGAACGTGACGCCTACAGATAATCCTCTGTCACATTCTATGTGTATCTAGTATACAGTATATCAGTTACAGGAACGTGACGTCTACAGATAATCCTCTGTGTCACATTCTATGTGTATCTAGTATACATTATATCAGTTACAGGAACGTGACGCCTACAGATAATCCTCTGTGTCACATTCTATGTGTATCTAGTATACAGTATATCAGTTACAGGAACGTGACGCCTACAGATAATCCTCTGTGTCACATTCTATGTGTATCTAGTATACAGTATATCAGTTACAGGAACGTGACGCCTACAGATAATCCTCTGTGTCACATTCTATGTGTATCTAGTATACAGTATATCAGTTACAGGAACGTGACGCCTACAGATAATCCTCTGTGTCACATTCTATGTGTATCTAGTATACAGTATATCAGTTACAGGAACGTGACGCCTACAGATAATCCTCTGTGTCACATTCTATGTGTATCTAGTATACAGTATATCAGTTACAGGAACGTGACACCTACAGATAATACTCTGTGTCACATTCTATGTGTATCTAGTATACAGTATATCAGTTACAGGAACGTGACGCCTACAGATAATCCTCTGTGTCACATTCTATGTGTATCTAGTATACAGTATATCAGTTACAGGAACGTGACGCCTACAGATAATCCTCTGTGTCACATTCTATGTGTATCTAGTATACAGTATATCAGTTACAGGAACGTGACACCTACAGATAATCCTCTGTGTCACATTCTATGTGTATCTAGTATACAGTATATCAGTTACAGGAACGTGACACCTACAGATAATCCTCTGTATCACATTCTATGTGTATCTAGTATACAGTATATCAGTTACAGGAACGTGACACCTACAGATAATCCTCTGTGTCACATTCTATGTGTATCTAGTATACATTATATCAGTTACAGGAACGTGACACCTACAGATAATCCTCTGTGTCACATTCTATGTGTATCTAGTATACATTATATCAGTTACAGGAACGTGACACCTACAGATAATCCTCTGTGTCACATTCTATGTGTATCTAGTATACAGTATATCAGTTACAGGAACGTGACATCTACAGATAATCCTCTGTGTCACATTCTATGTGTATCTAGTATACAGTATATCAGTTACAGGAACGTGACACCTACAGATAATCCTCTGTGTCACATTCTATGTGTATCTAGTATACAGTATATCAGTTACAGGAACGTGACGCCTACAGATAATCCTCTGTGTCACATTCTATGTGTATCTAGTATACAGTATATCAGTTACAGGAACGTGACACCTACAGATAATCCTCTGTGTCACATTCTATGTGTATCTAGTATACAGTATATCAGTTACAGGAACGTCACGCCTACAGATAATCCTCTGTGTCACATTCTATGTGTATCTAGTATACAGTATATCAGTTACAGGAACGTGACACCTACAGATAATCCTCTGTGTCACATTCTATGTGTATCTAGTATACAGTATATCAGTTACAGGAACGTGACACCTACAGATAATCCTCTGTGTCACATTCTATGTGTATCTAGTATACAGTATATCAGTTACAGGAACGTGACACCTACAGATAATCCTCTGTGTCACATTCTATGTGTATCTAGTATACAGTATATCAGTTACAGGAACGTGACACCTACAGATAATCCTCTGTGTCACATTCTATGTGTATCTAGTATACAGTATATCAGTTACAGGAACGTGACACCTACAGATAATCCTCTGTGTCACATTCTATGTGTATCTAGTATACAGTATATCAGTTACAGGAACGTGACACCTACAGATAATCCTCTGTGTCACATTCTATGTGTATCTAGTATACAGTATATCAGTTACAGGAACGTGACACCTACAGATAATCCTCTGTGTCACATTCTATGTGTATCTAGTATACAGTATATCAGTTACAGGAACGTGACACCTACAGATAATCCTCTGTGTCACATTCTATGTGTATCTAGTATACAGTATATCAGTTACAGGAACGTGACGTCTACAGATAATCCTCTGTGTCACATTCTATGTGTATCTAGTATACAGTATATCAGTTACAGGAACGTGACACCTACAGATAATCCTCTGTGTCACATTCTATGTGTATCTAGTATACAGTATATCAGTTACAGGAACGTGACACCTACAGATAATCCTCTGTGTCACATTCTATGTGTATCTAGTATACAGTATATCAGTTACAGGAACGTGACACCTACAGATAATCCTCTGTGTCACATTCTATGTGTATCTAGTATACAGTATATCAGTTACAGGAACGTGACACCTACAGATAATCCTCTGTGTCACATTCTATGTGTATCTAGTATACAGTATATCAGTTACAGGAACGTGACACCTACAGATAATCCTCTGTGTCACATTCTATGTGTATCTAGTATACAGTATATCAGTTACAGGAACGTGACACCTACAGATAATCCTCTGTGTCACATTCTATGTGTATCTAGTATACAGTATATCAGTTACAGGAACGTGACGTCTACAGATAATCCTCTGTGTCACATTCTATGTGTATCTAGTATACAGTATATCAGTTACAGGAACGTGACACCTACAGATAATCCTCTGTGTCACATTCTATGTGTATCTAGTATACAGTATATCAGTTACAGGAACGTGACACCTACAGATAATCCTCTGTGTCACATTCTATGTGTATCTAGTATACAGTATATCAGTTACAGGAACGTGACACCTACAGATAATCCTCTGTGTCACATTCTATGTGTATCTAGTATACAGTATATCAGTTACAGGAACGTGACACCTACAGATAATCCTCTGTGTCACATTCTATGTGTATCTAGTATACAGTATATCAGTTACAGGAACGTGACACCTACAGATAATCCTCTGTGTCACATTCTATGTGTATCTAGTATACAGTATATCAGTTACAGGAACGTGACACCTACAGATAATCCTCTGTGTCACATTCTATGTGTATCTAGTATACAGTATATCAGTTACAGGAACGTGACACCTACAGATAATCCTCTGTGTCACATTCTATGTGTATCTAGTATACAGTATATCAGTTACAGGAACGTGACACCTACAGATAATCCTCTGTGTCACATTCTATGTGTATCTAGTATACAGTATATCAGTTACAGGAACGTGACACCTACAGATAATCCTCTGTGTCACATTCTATGTGTATCTAGTATACAGTATATCAGTTACAGGAACGTGACACCTACAGATAATCCTCTGTGTCACATTCTATGTGTATCTAGTATACAGTATATCAGTTACAGGAACGTGACACCTACAGATAATCCTCTGTGTCACATTCTATGTGTATCTAGTATACAGTATATCAGTTACAGGAACGTGACGTCTACAGATAATCCTCTGTGTCACATTCTATGTGTATCTAGTATACAGTATATCAGTTACAGGAACGTGACACCTACAGATAATCCTCTGTGTCACATTCTATGTGTATCTAGTATACAGTATATCAGTTACAGGAACGTGACATCTACAGATAATCCTCTGTGTCACATTCTATGTGTATCTAGTATACAGTATATCAGTTACAGGAACGTGACACCTACAGATAATCCTCTGTGTCACATTCTATGTGTATCTAGTATACAGTATATCAGTTACAGGAACGTGACACCTACAGATAATCCTCTGTGTCACATTCTATGTGTATCTAGTATACAGTATATCAGTTACAGGAACGTGACACCTACAGATAATCCTCTGTGTCACATTCTATGTGTATCTAGTATACAGTATATCAGTTACAGGAACGTGACACCTACAGATAATCCTCTGTGTCACATTCTATGTGTATCTAGTATACAGTATATCAGTTACAGGAACGTGACACCTACAGATAATCCTCTGTGTCACATTCTATGTGTATCTAGTATACAGTATATCAGTTACAGGAACGTGACACCTACAGATAATCCTCTGTGTCACATTCTATGTGTATCTAGTATACAGTATATCAGTTACAGGAACGTGACACCTACAGATAATCCTCTGTGTCACATTCTATGTGTATCTAGTATACAGTATATCAGTTACAGGAACGTGACACCTACAGATAATCCTCTGTGTCACATTCTATGTGTATCTAGTATACAGTATATCAGTTACAGGAACGTGACACCTACAGATAATCCTCTGTGTCACATTCTATGTGTATCTAGTATACAGTATATCAGTTACAGGAACGTGACACCTACAGATAATCCTCTGTGTCACATTCTATGTGTATCTAGTATACAGTATATCAGTTACAGGAACGTGACACCTACAGATAATCCTCTGTGTCACATTCTATGTGTATCTAGTATACAGTATATCAGTTACAGGAACGTGACGTCTACAGATAATCCTCTGTGTCACATTCTATGTGTATCTAGTATACAGTATATCAGTTACAGGAACGTGACACCTACAGATAATCCTCTGTGTCACATTCTATGTGTATCTAGTATACAGTATATCAGTTACAGGAACGTGACACCTACAGATAATCCTCTGTGTCACATTCTATGTGTATCTAGTATACAGTATATCAGTTACAGGAACGTGACACCTACAGATAATCCTCTGTGTCACATTCTATGTGTATCTAGTATACAGTATATCAGTTACAGGAACGTGACGTCTACAGATAATCCTCTGTGTCACATTCTATGTGTATCTAGTATACAGTATATCAGTTACAGGAACGTGACACCTACAGATAATCCTCTGTGTCACATTCTATGTGTATCTAGTATACAGTATATCAGTTACAGGAACGTGACACCTACAGATAATCCTCTGTGTCACATTCTATGTGTATCTAGTATACAGTATATCAGTTACAGGAACGTGACACCTACAGATAATCCTCTGTGTCACATTCTATGTGTATCTAGTATACAGTATATCAGTTACAGGAACGTGACACCTACAGATAATCCTCTGTGTCACATTCTATGTGTATCTAGTATACAGTATATCAGTTACAGGAACGTGACACCTACAGATAATCCTCTGTGTCACATTCTATGTGTATCTAGTATACAGTATATCAGTTACAGGAACGTGACACCTACAGATAATCCTCTGTGTCACATTCTATGTGTATCTAGTATACAGTATATCAGTTACAGGAACGTGACACCTACAGATAATCCTCTGTGTCACATTCTATGTGTATCTAGTATACAGTATATCAGTTACAGGAACGTGACACCTACAGATAATCCTCTGTGTCACATTCTATGTGTATCTAGTATACAGTATATCAGTTACAGGAACGTGACACCTACAGATAATCCTCTGTGTCACATTCTATGTGTATCTAGTATACAGTATATCAGTTACAGGAACGTGACACCTACAGATAATCCTCTGTGTCACATTCTATGTGTATCTAGTATACAGTATATCAGTTACAGGAACGTGACACCTACAGATAATCCTCTGTGTCACATTCTATGTGTATCTAGTATACAGTATATCAGTTACAGGAACGTGACGTCTACAGATAATCCTCTGTGTCACATTCTATGTGTATCTAGTATACAGTATATCAGTTACAGGAACGTGACACCTACAGATAATCCTCTGTGTCACATTCTATGTGTATCTAGTATACAGTATATCAGTTACAGGAACGTGACATCTACAGATAATCCTCTGTGTCACATTCTATGTGTATCTAGTATACAGTATATCAGTTACAGGAACGTGACACCTACAGATAATCCTCTGTGTCACATTCTATGTGTATCTAGTATACAGTATATCAGTTACAGGAACGTGACACCTACAGATAATCCTCTGTCACATTCTATGTGTATATAGTATACAGTATATCAGTTACAGGAACGTGACGCCTACAGATAATCCTCTGTGTCACATTCTATGTGTATCTAGTATACAGTATATCAGTTACAGGAACGTGACGCCTACAGATAATCCTCTGTCACATT
The DNA here is from genome assembly GCF_028390025.1 of Pseudophryne corroboree. Lineage (NCBI taxonomy): Eukaryota > Metazoa > Chordata > Amphibia > Anura > Myobatrachidae > Pseudophryne > Pseudophryne corroboree. Next base: position 485,171,415 of record NC_086451.1, read on the forward strand.
CTATGTGTATCTAGTATACAGTATATCAGTTACAGGAACGTGACGTCTACAGATAATCCTCTGTGTCACATTCTATGTGTATCTAGTATACATTATATCAGTTACAGGAACGTGACGCCTACAGATAATCCTCTGTGTCACATTCTATGTGTATCTAGTATACAGTATATCAGTTACAGGAACGTGACGCCTACAGATAATCCTCTGTGTCACATTCTATGTGTATCTAGTATACAGTATATCAGTTACAGGAACGTGACGCCTACAGATAATCCTCTGTGTCACATTCTATGTGTATCTAGTATACAGTATATCAGTTACAGGAACGTGACGCCTACAGATAATCCTCTGTGTCACATTCTATGTGTATCTAGTATACAGTATATCAGTTACAGGAACGTGACGCCTACAGATAATCCTCTGTGTCACATTCTATGTGTATCTAGTATACAGTATATCAGTTACAGGAACGTGACACCTACAGATAATACTCTGTGTCACATTCTATGTGTATCTAGTATACAGTATATCAGTTACAGGAACGTGACGCCTACAGATAATCCTCTGTGTCACATTCTATGTGTATCTAGTATACAGTATATCAGTTACAGGAACGTGACGCCTACAGATAATCCTCTGTGTCACATTCTATGTGTATCTAGTATACAGTATATCAGTTACAGGAACGTGACACCTACAGATAATCCTCTGTGTCACATTCTATGTGTATCTAGTATACAGTATATCAGTTACAGGAACGTGACACCTACAGATAATCCTCTGTATCACATTCTATGTGTATCTAGTATACAGTATATCAGTTACAGGAACGTGACACCTACAGATAATCCTCTGTGTCACATTCTATGTGTATCTAGTATACATTATATCAGTTACAGGAACGTGACACCTACAGATAATCCTCTGTGTCACATTCTATGTGTATCTAGTATACAGTATATCAGTTACAGGAACGTGACACCTACAGATAATCCTCTGTGTCACATTCTATGTGTATCTAGTATACAGTATATCAGTTACAGGAACGTGACACCTACAGATAATCCTCTGTCACATTCTATGTGTATCTAGTATACAGTATATCAGTTACAGGAACGTGACACCTACAGATAATCCTCTGTGTCACATTCTATGTGTATCTAGTATACAGTATATCAGTTACAGGAACGTGACGCCTACAGATAATCCTCTGTGTCACATTCTATGTGTATCTAGTATACAGTATATCAGTTACAGGAACGTGACACCTACAGATAATCCTCTGTGTCACATTCTATGTGTATCTAGTATACAGTATATCAGTTACAGGAACGTGACACCTACAGATAATCCTCTGTGTCACATTCTATGTGTATCTAGTATACAGTATATCAGTTACAGGAACGTGACGCCTACAGATAATCCTCTGTGTCACATTCTATGTGTATCTAGTATACAGTATATCAGTTACAGGAACGTGACGTCTACAGATAATCCTCTGTGTCACATTCTATGTGTATCTAGTATACAGTATATCAGTTACAGGAACGTGACACCTACAGATAATCCTCTGTGTCACATTCTATGTGTATCTAGTATACAGTATATCAGTTACAGGAACGTGACACCTACAGATAATCCTCTGTGTCACATTCTATGTGTATCTAGTATACAGTATATCAGTTACAGGAACGTGACACCTACAGATAATCCTCTGTGTCACATTCTATGTGTATCTAGTATACAGTATATCAGTTACAGGAACGTGACGTCTACAGATAATCCTCTGTGTCACATTCTATGTGTATCTAGTATACAGTATATCAGTTACAGGAACGTGACACCTACAGATAATCCTCTGTGTCACATTCTATGTGTATCTAGTATACAGTATATCAGTTACAGGAACGTGACACCTACAGATAATCCTCTGTGTCACATTCTATGTGTATCTAGTATACAGTATATCAGTTACAGGAACGTGACACCTACAGATAATCCTCTGTGTCACATTCTATGTGTATCTAGTATACAGTATATCAGTTACAGGAACGTGACGCCTACAGATAATACTCGCTGTGTCACATGGGCCCTCATTCCGAGTTGTTCGCTCGGTAATTTTCTTCGCATTGCAGCGATTTTCCGCTAATTGCGCATGCGCAATGTTCGCACTGTGACTGCGCCAAGTAAATTTGCTATGCAGTTAGGTATATTACTCACGGCATTACGAGGTTTTTTCTTCGTTCTGGTGATCGTAATGTGATTGACAGGAAGTGGGTGTTTCTGGGCGGAAACTGGCCGTTTTATGGGTGTGTGTGGAAAAACGCTACCGTTTCTGGGAAAAACGCAGGAGTGGCTGGAGAAACGGAGGAGTGTCTGGGCGAACGCTGGGTTTGTTTGTGACGTCAAACCAGGAACGAAACTGACTGAACTGATCGCAGTGGCAGAGTAAGTGTCGAGCTACTCAGAAACTGCACAGAAATTTCTATCCGCAAATTTGAGAATCTTTCATTCGCAATTTTGCTAAGCTAAGATTCACTCCCAGTAGGCGGCGGCTTAGCGTGTGCAATGCTGCTAAAAGCAACTTGCGAGCGAACAACTCGGAATGAGGGCCATTGTTTTACCCAACTGCTAACAAAATTCCTGCTGCGATCAACTCAGATTTACCCCCAATATACTGTGTGTGTTATGTCAGTTACACAATACTATTATGCTGCAATATATACATCACATTTAGTGCCGGCATTATACGATACCCTGCGAGCTACATGTATTCCTATGACACATGGTAGCCGCCGGTGAGTATGAGGGTGACGTGGGTAACTGATCTCTCATTACACAGAGCCGCAGAGCACGGAAAGCTCTGCATTACTCTTCAAAAGGTCAAATCATTTAATGGCTGAGAACAGAGCAGCTCCGCAAGTTTCCGCCTGTGAATCCTCTGTCGGCAGATGCTCAGTTTTCCTAAGAACCTAAACAGCTCTGTGTGATCCTACGACAGGAAGCAATGTCAGCACTGTAACATGGCGTTTACACAAGGCTTCAGCGGCTGAATGGAGGCGCTGGGTAAATGTTACAGATGCAGAGACTCACCTGTGTAATCTGCGCTGCTCGTCTGGTAATAGCGGAGAGACGCGCAGGTGACTCATCTGATTCTTCAGAGAAGCGATGCTGTCAGTGTGGTACAGAGAGGGGCCGCCTGGGGGGGAATCACACAGATCAGTGCCTGTAATAACTGTAACCCCAACACACGGGCGTGCATTCATCTCCCATACTGGGTGTACGCGGGCGTGCATTCATCTCCCATACTGGGTGTACACGGGCGTGCATTCATCTCCCATACTGGGTGTACACGGGCGTGCATTCATCTCCCATACTGGGTGTACGTGGGCGTGCATTCATCTCCCATACTGGGTGTACGCGGGCGTGCATTCATCTCCCATACTGGGTATACACGGGCGTGCATTCATCTCCCATACTGGGTATACACGGGCGTTCATTCATCTCCCATACTGGGTGTACACGGGCGCGCATTCATCTCCCATACTGGGTGTACGCGGGCGTGCATTCATCTCCCATACTGGGTGTACGCGGGCGTGCATTCATCTCCCATACTGGGTGTACGCGGGCGTGCATTCATCTCCCATACTGGGTGTACGCGGGCGTGCATTCATCTCCCATACTGGGTGTACGCGGGCGTGCATTCATCTCCCATACTGGGTGTACGCGGGCGTGCATTCATCTCCCATACTCGGTGTACACGGGCGTGCATTCATCTCCCATACTGGGTGTACGCGGGCGTGCATTCATCTCCCATACTGGGTGTACGCGGGCGTGCATTCATCTCCCATACTGGGTGTACGCGGGCGTGCATTCATCTCCCATACTGGGTGTACGCGGGCGTGCATTCATCTCCCATACTCGGTGTACACGGGCGTGCATTCATCTCCCATACTCTGTGTACGCGGGCGTGCATTCATCTCCCACACTGGGTGTACGCGGGCGTGCATTCATCTCCCATACTCGGTGTACGCGGGCGTGCATTCATCTCCCATACTCGGTGTACACGGGCGTGCATTCCTCTCCCATACTCGGTGTACACTACACGGGCGTGCATTCCTCTCCCATACTCGGTGTACACGGACGTGCATTCATCTCCCATACTCGGTGTACACGGGCGTGCATTCATCTCCCATACTCGGTGTACGCGGGCGTGCGTTCATCTCCCATACTCGTACTCGGTGTACACGGGTGTGCATTCATCTCCCATACTCTGTGTACGCGGGCGTGCATTCATCTCCCATACTCGGTGTACGCGGGCGTGCATTCATCTCCCATACTGGGTGTACACGGGCGTGCATTCATCTCCCATACTCGGTGTACACGGGCGTGCATTCATCTCCCATACTCGGTGTACACGGGCGTGCATTCATCTCCCATACTCGGTGTACGCGGGCGTGCGTTCATCTCCCATACTCGTACTCGGTGTACACGGGCGTGCATTCATCTCCCATACTCGGTGTACGCGGGCGTGCATTCATCTCCCATACTCGGTGTACGCGGGCGTGCATTCATCTCCCATACTGGGTGTACACGGGCGTGCATTCATCTCCCCTACTGGGTGTACACGGGCGTGCATTCATCTCCCATACTATGTGTACACGGGCGTGCATTCATCTCCCATACTATGTGTACACGGGCGTGCATTCATCTCCCATACTGGGTGTACGCGGGCGTGCATTCATCTCCCACACTGGGTGTACGCGGGCGTGCATTCATCTCCCATACTCGGTGTACACGGGCGTGCATTCATCTCCCATACTCGGTGTACGCGGGCGTGCATTCATCTCCCATACTGGGTGTACGCGGGCGTGCATTCATCTCCCATACTCGGTGTACGCGGGCGTGCATTCATCTCCCACACTGGGTGTACGCGGGCGTGCATTCATCTCCCATACTCGGTGTACGCGGGCGTGCATTCATCTCCCATACTGGGTGTACACGGGCGTGCATTCATCTCCCATACTCGGTGTACACGGGCGTGCATTCATCTCCCATACTATGTGTACACGGGCGTGCATTCATCTCCCATACTATGTGTACGCGGGCGTGCATTCATCTCCCATACTCGGTGTACGCGGGCGTGCATTCATCTCCCACACTGGGTGTACGCGGGCGTGCATTCATCTCCCATACTCGGTGTACGCGGGCGTGCATTCATCTCCCATACTCGGTGTACGCGGGCGTGCATTCATCTCCCATACTCGGTGTACACGGGTGTGCATTCATCTCCCATACTGGGTGTACACGGGCGTGCATTCATCTCCCATACTGGGTGTACACGGGCGTGCATTCCTCTCCCATACTCGGTGTACACGGGCGTGCATTCCTCTCCCATACTCGGTGTACACGGGCGTGCATTCCTCTCCCATACTGGGTGTACGCGGGCGTGCATTCCTCTCCCATACTGGGTGTACGCGGGCGTGCGTTCATCTCCCATACTCGTACTCGGTGTACACGGGTGTGCATTCATCTCCCATACTCGGTGTACGCGGGCGTGCATTCATCTCCCATACTCGATGTACACGGGCGTGCATTCCTCTCCCATACTCGGTGTACACGGGCGTGCATTAATCTCCCATACTCGGTGTACGCGGGCGTGCATTCATCTCCCATACTCGGTGTACGCGGGCGTGCATTCATCTCCCATACTCGGTGTACGCGGGCGTGCATTCATCTCCCATACTCGGTGCACGCGGGCGTGCATTCATCTCCCATACTCGGTGCACACGGGCGTGCATTCATCTCCCATACTCGGTGCACACGGGTGTGCATTCCTCTCCCATACTCGGTGCACACGGGCGTGCATTCATCTCCCATACTCGGTGTACACGGGCGTGCATTCATCTCCCATACTCTGTGTACGCGGGCGTGCATTCATCTCCCACACTGCACAGGATGCTCCGCACACCCCACAGGTTCCCCACTGTACAGGATGCTCCGCACACCTCACAGGTTCCCCACTGTACAGAATGCTCCGCACACCTCACAGGTTCCCCACTGTACAGAATGCTCCGCACACCTCACAGGTTCCCCACTGTACAGAATGCTCCGCACACCTCACAGGTTCTACACTGTATGGGATGTTCCGCACACCTCACAGGTTCCCCACTGTACAGGATGCTCCGCACACCCCACTGTACAGGATGCTCTGCACACCCCTCAGGTTCCCCATTGTACAGGGTGCTCCGCACACCCCGTTGTACAGGATGCTCCGCACACCTCACAGGTTCCCCACTGTACAGAATGCTCCGCACACCTCACAGGTTCCCCACTGTACAGAATGCTCCGCACACCTCACAGGTTCCCCACTGTACAGGATGCTCCGCACACCTCACAGGTTCCCCACTGTACAGAATGCTCCGCACACCTCACAGGTTCTACACTGTATGGGATGCTCCGCACACCTCACAGGTTCCCCACTGTACAGGATGCTCCGCACACCCCACTGTACAGGATGCTCTGCACACCCCTCAGGTTCCCCATTGTACAGGGTGCTCCGCACACCCCGTTGTACAGGATGCTCCGCACACCTTACAGGTTCCCCACTGTACAGGATGCTCCGCACACCTCACAGGTTCCCCACTGTACAGGATGCTCCGCACACCCCTCAGGTTCCCCTCTTTACAGGATGCTCCGCACACCCCTCAGGTTCCCCACTGTACAGGGTGCTCCGCACACCTCACAGGTTCCCCACTGTACAGGGTGCTCCGCACACCTCACAGGTTCCCCACTGTACAGGGTGCTCCGCAACACCTCACAGGTTCCCCACTGTACAGGATGCTCCGCACACCTCACAGGTTCCCCACTGTACAGGGTGCTCCGCACACCTCACAGGTTCCCCACTGTACAGGGGGGTGCTCCGCACACCTCACAGGTTCCCCACTGTACAGTGGGGTGCTCCGCACACCTCACAGGTTCCCCACTGTACAGGATGCGCCGCACACCTCACAGGTTCCCCACTGTACAGGATGCGCCGCACACCTCACAGGTTCCCCACTGTACAGGATGCGCCGCACACCTCACAGGTTCCCCACTGTACAGGATGCGCCGCACACCTCACAGGTTCCCCACTGTACAGGATGCTCCGCACACCTCACAGGTTCCCCACTGTACAGGATGCTCCGCACACCTCACTGGTTCCCCACTGTACATAATGCTCCGCACACCCCACAGGTTCCCCACTGTACAGGGGGGTGCTCCGCACACTGCACTTTTAATTGGTTATTAGTTTGCCAGTTTCTCTCATTTTCTGTACGGTTACGGTTAAAGCAATGAAATAAATGTTTTGCAGCAGGATGATATATTATAGACAGATACATGCAATGATCTTCCATCTGACTAGGATCACTTCACCTTGCGGGGAGATTCCATCTAAACACTGCGTGCCTCGCTGCGCCTGCCATGCGTATAAGATGCTAAATGGATAGAAAGACACGGTATGTACACCACTCAGACGCGCCGTATGGCGTATAGACACTAGCTGCACGAGGACGCATCTGTATATTCTGTCACTGGTCTCCTTTTCCCCATGATGTATAGATGCAATTTCCTCCGCCAGAGCCCGGTGGCGCTTATAAGACACATGTAAACAGCGCGGTGTAAGTCAGGCTGGCGGGAGAAACGGTAGAGCCGCATCTGCAGCCTAACACCGGATTTGGCGTGTGACATTTAACTATCAATATTGATTTTCCCGGCCAGCGTGTTTACCTTCAGCACTTCCTAATACCGCGGCCCATATGCCGCAGGCAGGAGGAGGAAATGTTCCTGGTCTGGGGAAATGTGCAATCACTTAGCGCACAGTGTGTGTTTTCCTGCTGCCTCATGTATTATACATGTCCTAGAAGACGCTCTGTAACGCCGAGACTCAGATGGGTGCACGGGGACATGTATTATTTAGCCGTGCTTTCTGGAAATGTATAGAGGAATTTTTTGTGTTATCGCCCCGGTAAATGAGCCACAGTTTGGTCATATTGATGTTGTGGAACCACTGAGTGGCTATTACGTTGCTATCCACAATGGAACATCTGTACGGAGTTATCTACGCTGCGTGCTGGCGGTTATAGCTCCACCAATGTGCCACCTCTTTATACTGTCTGCTCGGAACATTGTATCATGTAACTGGCACTAAATGTGGCATGTAACTGGCACTGAGTGGGGCATGTAACTGGCACTGAGTGGGGCAATGTATCCGGCACTGAGTGGGGCATGTAACTGGCACTGAGTGGGGCAATGTATCCGGCACTGAGTGGGGCAATGTATCCGGCACTGAGTGGGGCAATGTATCCGGCACTGAGTGGGGCAATGTATCCGGCACTGAGTGGGGCATTGTAACCGGCACTGAGTGGGGCATTGTAACCGGCACTGTGGGGCATTGTAACCGGCACTGTGGTCCATTTTTAGTGGCCACACCCCGTCTGGTGCGTGGCCACACCCCTTCTGGGGTGTGGTCACGCCCATTTTTCGCCACACGCGCACATACTTCTTTTGGTGGTTTTTTTTTTTTGGGGGGGGCACCATTTTCCATCTTGCCCTGGGCCCCGAAAACCCTAGCTACGCCTCTGCTCCTGAAGCATCATAGTCGCAATTAATACGCAATTTAATGCAAAAAAAATGCCTGATGCTAGCCGCGATGCAGGGGCCTCAGGGGTCACTTGTATAAGGCAGATCACACCGTGTGGGGTATTCAGGCTAGACGTATGAGAACACATCTGTATATGCTGGGTAGATATGAGCAATGGTCACCGATGCATTTTGTGGCTCCGAATCTAACTAAAACCCGATTTACATCTTCCCACAGTTTAGAATTCAGATTTTAAGTCCAAATTTTGGGTGTTGGATTCAAAAAATTACTTGATTTTAGCTGGGTTTTTTTTTTTCGTTTTGTGTGGGTTTTTTTTTTATATTAATGATTATCGCTTTATTTAGTCTTCATTTTGATCTATTTTTAACCAAACCAAAAACCAAATCCGAACCAAAATACTAGAGGATGGTTGTCACGATCCGGGTATCTGGACGCCATTACTTACCCTTCAGATGCCTCCTAAGGCGGGCTCAGCGTTCCAGGACCGGATTCCGCTGTTCCTGAGTTTCCACATGCAGAGTGGTCTTTTCATCAGCCGCGGCCTCCGCTGTGCCCGCGTGGTTAAATGTGCATCTATCAGCCTGGCGTCTCCTGTCTCCGGTGGCCGGCGCCGCCATTACTGTTTCCCAGACCACATGGATTACAAACCAAACTTCCCTCCAAGTGTCTGCATGGGCGCAGCCATCTTGGATTCTGTCATCTGATCATTTCCACCAATCTGCTGTCTGTGTTGTTGATTTGCATAATTGCCTAGCCAACCCCTTCCTTGCTGCAGGTATAAGTAAGCTGTACCTGAGCAAGGAAGACGTCAGTGCTTTGGTTGTCAAACCTAGTTCCTGTTTGTCTCTCTTCTATGATTGTCTTCCAGGTTCCAGCTCCTGTCTCAAGACTTCCACCATAGAGACCCGCACCAGCATTCCACCTGCGGTGTAGCCTGACTCTCCAATCCATTGTGGATTCATCTGTTTCCAGCTACAACACTACCTGCTTCCAGCCTCAGCTTCCAGCAGAGTACAGCTTCCCTTAAAGGGCCGGTGTCCTTTCTACACTTTACCACTCTCCACCGGAATTATTATTTCTCCGCTCTCAAGTTCTACATTTCAGTTCACATTTCATCGCTCCCAAAGTTCATTTATTATTTAACTGGTTCCAGCCAGTATCCACTCCGTGCTAACAACAGTCTGGTTCCAGCCAGTATCCACAGCAGCTGTTTTACCTTCAGCAACCCAGCTCTTCCTGGAACACCAGCTGGTACAATCCTGGGTTATCTCCATTGCTACAGCCGGGCCTGGTAAGGACTTTCCATCTAGAAGATCATAAGAACTATCTCACACTACCAGTGCCCTGTGGCTCCTGCCATGCTGTAGTACTCAGGAACTGTATTTATTCTTTGCTGACTTTTACGTTTTCTTTTATTGCTGCTGTGATGCGGAGTTGTCATAATAAACATCATTGACTTTTATCTAAGTTGTCGTGGTCACGCCTTCGGGCAGTTATTATTCATGTTACTTACATGTCCAGGGGTCTGATACAACCTCCCAGGTTCCGGTACATCTCAGCCCCTACAACTGAGGCTGCCTCCCGTCAGCTCAGGCCCTCAGTTGTGACAGTAAGCACTGACCTAATGAATCCAGCCGGAGACCAGGATCAAGCGGCCAGGCCGATGCAAGAACTGGCAGCCCGACTAGAACATCAGGAGGCTGCACAGGGCCACATCATCCGCTGTCTCCAGGATCTCTCTACTCGGCTGGATGGGATTCAGACAACTCTCCGTGGATCAGGCGCGTCTGGTGCGTCAACCACAGTGACTCCAGCTATAACCCCACCCACCTTACCCATTTCTGCTCCACGTCTTCATCTTCCAACGCCAGCAAAATTTGACGGATCTCCAAGATTCTGCAGGGGATTTCTCAACCAGTGTGAGATTCAGTTTGAGCTACAACCTGGCAATTTTCCCAGTGACCGTACAAAAATTGCCTACATTATTTCTCTTCTCAGTGGCTCAGCCCTTGATTGGGCATCACCGTTATGGGAGAGGTCCGACACCCTGCTATCTTCTTACACTGCATTTGTGTCAACATTCAGGCGCATCTTCGACGAGCCAGGCCGGGTAACTTCAGCTTCGTCTGAGATTCTCCGTTTACGCCAGGAATCACGTACTGTAGGACAATATCTTATACAGTTCCAGATCCTGGCATCCGAACTGGCATGGAACGACGAGGCCCTGTATGCTGCATTCTGGCATGGTTTATCCGAGCGTATTAAAGATGAGTTAGCTACCAGAGACTTACCCTCCAAGTTAGATGAGCTAATCTCACTTTGTACGAAAGTTGACTTACGTTTCAGAGAGAGAGCAACTGAGCGTGGAAGATCATCTGCTCCAAAATCTTCTACTCCTCCTCCTCGCCAACTGTCACCAACTACAGATGAACCCATGCAAATTGGCCGTTCCCGTTTAACTCCTGCTGAGCGCCGAAGACGTCTCTCTGAGTTTCTCTGTCTGTATTGTGCAGCTCCGTCTCACACCATTAATGCCTGTCCCAAACGTCCGGGAAACTCCAAATCCTAGCTCGCCAAGGAGAGGGCCGGCTAGGAGTAATGATCTCCTCTCCATCTCCTCAAGATTGTAACCTCCCAGTCTCGCTTCAAGTTGCTCAACGTTATCAGAACGTCATTGCCCTCCTGGATTCCGGAGCAGCTGGGAACTTTATTACTGAAGCCTATGTTAAACGGTGGTCCCTACCCACCGAGAGACTTCCTTCGTCCTTTTCCTTAACTGCTGTGGATGGCAGTAAAATTTTTGATACAGTTATTTCTCTAAGGACTCTACCAGTTCGTCTGAGAGTGGGAGTTCTTCATTCCGAACTTATTTCATTTTTAGTGATTCCAAGAGCCACACATCCTGTGGTCCTGGGCCTTCCATGGCTCCGTCTTCACAATCCTACAATTGATTGGACGACTACGCAAATCCTGGCATGGGGTTCCTCCTGTACTAAGACATGTTTGTTTAAAGTGTTGCCTGTCTGTTCTTCCTCCCCCAGGTCGTCTGATGTTCCACCTCCTCCATATCAAGATTTCACGGATGTGTTCAGTAAAGCTTCTGCTGATATCCTTCCTCCTCATAGAGAATGGGACTGCCCGATTGATCTCGTTCCAGGGAAGGTTCCACCTCGAGGCCGAACTTATCCGTTGTCTCTCCCCGAGACACATTCTATGGAGGAATACATTAAAGAGAACCTAGCAAAGGGGTTCATTCGACCTTCTTCTTCTCCAGCCGGCGCAGGCTTCTTTTTTGTAAAGAAGAAAGATGGTGGTCTGCGGCCGTGCATCGACTACAGAGGTTTGAACGACATTACCATCAAGAACCGCTATCCTTTACCCCTGATTACTGAGCTCTTTGACAGAGTTAGCGGAGCTACCATCTTTACAAAGCTGGACCTGAGAGGTGCATACAATCTCATCCGGATCCGTGAGGGTGACGAGTGGAAGACCGCATTTAACACCCGTGACGGACATTATGAGTACCTCGTCATGCCCTTCGGATTGAGCAATGCTCCAGCTGTCTTCCAGCATTTCGTCAATGAGATCTTCAGAGACATTCTATACCGTCATGTCGTGGTCTATCTAGATGATATCCTCATTTTTGCCAACGATTTAGAGGAACATCGTTTCTGGGTAAAGGAGGTTCTGTCCCGTCTCCGTGTCAATCATCTCTACTGCAAATTAGAGAAATGCGTCTTTGAAGTCAAGTCCATTCCGTTTCTAGGGTACATTGTGTCCGGTTCCGGACTAGAGATGGATCCTGAGAAACTACAAGCAATCCAGAATTGGCCGGTACCCTTAACCCTCAAAGGGGTCCAGAGGTTCTTAGGGTTCGCCAATTATTACCGAAAGTTTATACGAGACTTTTCCACCATTGTGGCGCCTATTACTGCTTTCACCAAGAAGGGTGCTAACCCGTCCAAGTGGTCTGAAGAAGCCATGCAAGCTTTTCATCTTTTAAAACAGAGGTTCATCTCTGCACCTGTCCTGAAACAGCCTGACATCGACTCTCCTTTCATCTTAGAGGTGGATGCCTCCTCCGTTGGAGTAGGAGCGGTGTTATCTCAGAGGGCTAAAGATGGTCATTTACATCCTTGCAGTTTCTTCTCACGGAAGTTCTCCCCAGCGGAGCGCAACTATGCCATTGGCGACCAGGAGTTGCTAGCCATCAAGCTCGCTCTAGAGGAGTGGAGATATCTGTTGGAGGGAGCTTCTCATTCAATCACCATCCTTACAGACCACAAGAACCTTCTATATCTAAAAGGCGCACAATGTCTCAACCCTCGTCAGGCCAGATGGGCACTTTTCTTTTCCAGGTTCGACTTTAAACTCCAGTTCTGTCCGGGCTCTCAGAATCGCAAGGCCGATGCCCTTTCCCGCTCATGGGAGCAAGAAAATGAGTCAGAGTCTTCAGACAAGCATCCTATTATAAATCCGTTGGCATTCTCCACGGTAGGGATGGACTCTACGCCCCCATCAGGGAAAAGTTTTGTGAAGCCGACACTAAGGAAGAAGCTCATGCATTGGGCCCATGCTTCCCGTTTTGCCGGACATACAGGTATCCAAAAAACCCTGGAGTTTATCTCTAGGTCCTATTGGTGGCCAACTCTGAAAAAGGACGTTTTGGAGTTTATTGCATCTTGCCCAAAGTGTGCTCAACATAAAGTATCCCGCCAGTCGCCTGCGGGGCAACTGGTTCCACTATCTGTTCCCCGTCGACCATGGACCCATTTGTCGATGGATTTTATTACAGATTTGCCCATGTGCAACAAGTTCAATACCATCTGGGTGGTAGTTGACCGGTTCACCAAGATGGCACACTTCATTCCTCTCACCGGTCTTCCGTCAGCTTCCAAGTTGGCTCAAGTATTCATACAAGAGATCTTCCGACTCCACGGTCTTCCAGAAGAAATTATCTCAGATCGAGGAGTTCAATTCACAGCCAAATTCTGGCGAAGTTTATGTCAAGTCCTCCAAGTCAAGTTAAAGTTTTCCACGGCTTACCATCCTCAGACCAATGGTCAAACTGAGAGGGTGAATCAGGACTTGGAGGCCTTCCTCCGCATCTATGTGTCCTCCTCTCAAGATGACTGGGTTCAATTACTTCCCTGGGCCGAGTTCTGTCATAACAACCAGTATCATTCTTCATCTTCCTCAACACCATTCTTCACCAACTTTGGATTCCACCCTAAAGTCCCTGAGTTCCAACCGCTTCCAGCAACTTCTGTTCCCGCAGTGGATATCACCTTGCATCAGTTTGCCAATATCTGGAAGAGCGTACGATCAGCTCTGCTCAAGGCATCGTTCAGGTACAAGAAGTTTGCGGATAAGAAGCGTCGAGCAGTTCCTGCTCTCAAGGTGGGTGATCGGGTATGGTTATCCACGAAGAATTTGAGGTTAAGAGTTCCCAGTATGAAGTTTGCACCTCGCTACATCGGTCCTTTTAAAATTGATCAAGTCATCAATCCTGTTGCTTACAGACTCCAGTTACCTCCCTTCTTAAAAATACCCAGGACATTCCATGTTTCCCTGTTGAAACCGCTAATCTTGAATCGGTTTCATTCCTCACTTCCACCAACTCCGAAAGTCCAAACTCAACGAGGCGTTGAGTATGAAGTGGCCAAGATCCTGGACTCACGTCACCGTTACGGTCAACTTCAGTATCTCATTGACTGGAAGGGCTATGGTCCTGAAGAACGCTCTTGGACCAATGCCTCTGACGTCCATGCTCCTGCCTTGGTCCGAAATTTCCACGCAAAGTTTCCTTTAAAGCCTAAGAAGTGTCCTGGGGCCACTCCTAAAGGGGGGGGTGCTGTCACGATCCGGGTATCTGGACGCCATTACTTACCCTTCAGATGCCTCCTAAGGCGGGCTCAGCGTTCCAGGACCGGATTCCGCTGTTCCTGAGTTTCCACATGCAGAGTGGTCTTTTCATCAGCCGCGGCCTCCGCTGTGCCCGCGTGGTTAAATGTGCATCTATCAGCCTGGCGTCTCCTGTCTCCGGTGGCCGGCGCCGCCATTACTGTTTCCCAGACCACATGGATTACAAACCAAACTTCCCTCCAAGTGTCTGCATGGGCGCAGCCATCTTGGATTCTGTCATCTGATCATTTCCACCAATCTGCTGTCTGTGTTGTTGATTTGCATAATTGCCTAGCCAACCCCTTCCTTGCTGCAGGTATAAGTAAGCTGTACCTGAGCAAGGAAGACGTCAGTGCTTTGGTTGTCAAACCTAGTTCCTGTTTGTCTCTCTTCTATGATTGTCTTCCAGGTTCCAGCTCCTGTCTCAAGACTTCCACCATAGAGACCCGCACCAGCATTCCACCTGCGGTGTAGCCTGACTCTCCAATCCATTGTGGATTCATCTGTTTCCAGCTACAACACTACCTGCTTCCAGCCTCAGCTTCCAGCAGAGTACAGCTTCCCTTAAAGGGCCGGTGTCCTTTCTACACTTTACCACTCTCCACCGGAATTATTATTTCTCCGCTCTCAAGTTCTACATTTCAGTTCACATTTCATCGCTCCCAAAGTTCATTTATTATTTAACTGGTTCCAGCCAGTATCCACTCCGTGCTAACAACAGTCTGGTTCCAGCCAGTATCCACAGCAGCTGTTTTACCTTCAGCAACCCAGCTCTTCCTGGAACACCAGCTGGTACAATCCTGGGTTATCTCCATTGCTACAGCCGGGCCTGGTAAGGACTTTCCATCTAGAAGATCATAAGAACTATCTCACACTACCAGTGCCCTGTGGCTCCTGCCATGCTGTAGTACTCAGGAACTGTATTTATTCTTTGCTGACTTTTACGTTTTCTTTTATTGCTGCTGTGATGCGGAGTTGTCATAATAAACATCATTGACTTTTATCTAAGTTGTCGTGGTCACGCCTTCGGGCAGTTATTATTCATGTTACTTACATGTCCAGGGGTCTGATACAACCTCCCAGGTTCCGGTACATCTCAGCCCCTACAACTGAGGCTGCCTCCCGTCAGCTCAGGCCCTCAGTTGTGACAATGGTTTTGCTAAAACCAAAACATGATGATGAATTAGCACCAAAACCAAAGCGCGTTGATCTGCGCACACCAGCCAGAAAGCCTGCATAACTCACGTGTGTTTGGCCAGCCCTGGTGTAAGTGATAGCTATCAGCAGACGTTCCAGATGCTGGAACCAGAAAAGCGCAGGTCCTGCCGATTCTCCTCCAGAGCTTCCAGCAGCAGAGCAGAATAGAAGTGACACAATCTCACTACATCTCAGCTCTTCTTCCCTCCACGTCCGGGCACCTACCGGCACTTTCTCTGCACTGTGCTTTAGTATTCTTTGGACTCAGTTATCGGTGATGGGAGATCCGCGATGCGTTAAACTGTATTTATTATGGGATATTAGCTGTTATTGCTTGAGGCCCACATGTGCAAAGACCAGAAGACTGCAGACTATAGAGACTCAGAGGATCCCAACCAGAGAGGTTCCTGAGCATCTCACAGAACTACTACCTGGGACAATGGGGGATCACACAGACATACCAACTGGGACAATATGGGGGATCACACAGACGTACCAACTGGGACAATATGGGGGATCACACAGACATACTAACCGGGACAATGGGGGATCACACAGACATACCAACCGGGACAATGGGGGATCACACAGACGTACCAACTGGGACAATATGGGGGATCACACAGACATACCAACCGGGACAATGGGGGATCACACAGACGTACCAACCGGGACAATATGGGGGATCACACAGACGTACCAACCGGGACAATATGGGGGATCACACAGACGTACCAACCGGGACAATATGGGGGATCACACAGACGTACCAACCGGGACAATATGGGGGATCACACAGACGTACCAACCGGGACAATGGGGGATCACTCAGACATACCAACCGGGACAATGGGGGATCACACAGACGTACCAACCGGGACAATATGGGGGATCACACAGACGTACCAACCGGGACAATATGGGGGATCACACAGACGTACCAACCGGGACAATATGGGGGATCACACAGACGTACCAACCGGGACAATGGGGGATCACACAGATGTACAAACCGGGACAATGGGGGGGGGGGAATCACACAGACGTACCAACTGGGACAATGGGGGATCACACAGACATACTAACCGGGACAATGGGGGATCACACAGACGTACAAACCGGGACAATATGGGGGATCACACAGACGTACCAACCGGGACAATGGGGGATCACACAGACATACCAACCGGGACAATATGGGGGATCACACAGACGTACCAACCGGGACAATGGGGGATCACACAGACGTAACAACCGGGACAATGGGGGATCACACAGACGTACCAACCGGGACAATGGGGGATCACACAGACGTACCAACCGGGACAATGGGGGGGGGGGGGATCACAAAGACATACCAACAGGGACAAGAGGGGGGGGGGGGGGATCACACAGAAATACCAACAGGGACAACATGGGGGATCACACAGACATACTAATTGATTTACTAAATGGGGGGATATCTACATATTAGCTGGAACTGCTGAAGAGGTAGTTGTGGGAATGACCAGCTAGGGATTGCTACATACAGGAAACCAGCAGCCCCCCCCCCGCCCTATACAACAGAAGGGAAAGTGCGTTCTCTAGCACAAGCCGGTGCTCCCTACCTTCCCTCCAGGACATGTGGCTCTGTGTGAGCTCTTATTACACATCTGCGCCTGTTTTATGGGTACAATCTAGATGCTCATGTAAGTCCGCGTATTAATGCTTGGGGTAGGTTAATGTTTGGGGCTGGGGTAAATGTTAGCGCTGTGTAAGCTCACATGTAACGGTTGAGGTCACTATTATTTTTGGATTTGGGTATAAAAGTTTTCCCTACGGGGCTCTTGTCTTCCTCAGACATAAGGATGAAAGGGCTGCTCTCTGTTTTGTTCATTAGGCATATGGACTCTGTCTGCATTGTATGGCGTTCCCTAGAATGCTCTCTGTATGGTATAGCGGTCACTAAGATGGCGGGCAATGTCTACAAGGATATCCACACCACTTTCATGATGACATGGAAACCCTTCCCTATATATGTGTGCTCTGGGGGGAAAGGGGGAGATACTCAGATCCTGGTCAGTGTAATAGTGTGCCATGAACTGACCGGCCAGGGTGGCACAACAGAAGCGTCTCAGTGTGTGGCTTCGGGAAAATCAGTCAGGGATAGCTATGGCTACATATTGCCCGTCCTGCATTTCCAAGTGTTTAAAGCTACATCTTATCCTGATTCCTGATCATACTTTTACGAAACAACTTTTCACTCATGATAATGGACAAATGATCAGTAATTAATGCCACATTATAACCACAACTCCAACCTGGATGCACTTCTCACAGTCTGCAGAGAGTGAGATCGAGCGCAGCCAGAGTGCAGGTAGTGATAGCGGTGCTTCTATCATTTCACAGCCCAGCGACTTCATACAGATCATTGTTACAGCCACACAACAGTGACCGCGGCTCTCCTCATTATCTCTCACTGCTTCATGTAACAAAGCCAACGTTTCCTGGCCACACTCCTGTGTCGTACAATAAGGAGAGCTGCAGAATGTGACAACATTTCTCATTAGGTTCTGGAGCAGACGTAGGAGATGTCATCTGCATTCAGCATAGTACAACAGACGCTGGCAGGAACAGCAGTATACATGCCAACAGCACATGTTACATGTGCACAGACAGTCCCGGTGTCCCCTCACTCTCAGGACACGTGTAATACAGACAGTCCCGGTGTCCTCTCACTCTCAGGACACGTGTAATACAGACAGTCCCGGTGTCCTCTCACTCTCAGGACACGTGTAATACAGACAGTCCCGGTGTCCCCTCACTCTCAGGACACGTGTAATACAGACAGTCCCGGTGTCCCCTCACTCTCAGGACACGTGTAATACATACAGTCCCCGTGTCCCCTCACTCTCAGGACACGTATAATACAGACAGTCCCGGTGTCCCCTCACTCTCAGGACACGTGTAATACAGACAGTCCCGGTGTCCTCTCACTCTCAGGACACGTGTAATACAGACAGTCCCGGTGTCCTCTCACTCTCAGGACACGTGTAATACAGACAGTCCCGGTGTCCCCTCACTCACAGGACACGTGTAATACAGACAGTCCCGGTGTCCCCTCACTCTCAGGACACGTGTAATACAGACAGTCCCGGTGTCCCCTCACTCTCAGGACGCGTGTAATACAGACAGTCCCGGTGTCCCCTCACTCTCAGGACGCGTGTAATACAGACAGTCCCGGTGTCCCCTCACTCTCAGGACGCGTGTAATACAGACAGTCCCGGTGTCCCCTCACTCTCAGGACGCGTGTAATACAGACAGTCCCGGTGTCCCCTCACTCTCAGGACACGTGTAATACAGACAGTCCCGGTATCCTCTCACTCTCAGGACACGTGTAATACAGACAGTCCCGGTGTCCCCTCACTCTCAGGACACGTGTAATACAGACAGTCCCGGTGTCTCCTCACTCTCAGGACACGTGTAATACAGACAGTCCCGGTGTCCCCTCACTCTCAGGACACGTGTAATACAGACAGTCCCGGTGTCCCCTCACTCTCAGGACACGTGTAATACAGACAGTCCCGGTGTCCCCTCACTCTCAGGACACGTGTAATACAGACAGTCCCGGTGTCCCCTCACTCTCAGGACACGTGTAATACAGACAGTACCGGTGTCCCCTCACTCTCAGGACACATGTAATACAGACAGTCCCGGTGTCCCCTCACTCTCAGGACACGTGTAATATATACAGTCCCGGTGTCCCCTCACTCTCAGGACACGTGTAATACAGACAGTCCAGGTGTTCCCTCACTCTCAGGACACGTGTAATACAGACAGTCCCGGTGACCCCTCACTCTCAGGACACGTGTAATACATACAGTCCCCGTGTCCCCTCACTCTCAGGACACGTATAATACAGACAGTCCCGGTGTCCCCTCACTCTCAGGACGCGTGTAATACAGACAGTCCCGGTGTCCCCTCACTCTCAGGACACGTGTAATACAGACAGTCCCGGTATCCTCTCACTCTCAGGACACGTGTAATACAGACAGTCCCGGTGTCCCCTCACTCTCAGGACACATGTAATACAGACAGTCCCGGTGTCTCCTCACTCTCAGGATATGTGTAATACAGACAGTCCCGGTGTCCCCTCACTCTCAGGACACCTGTAATACAGACAGTCCCGGTGTCCTCTCACTCTCAGGACACGTATAATACAGACAGTCCCGGTGACCCCTCACTCTCAGGACACATGTAATACATACAGTCCCCGTGTCCCCTCACTCTCAGGACACGTGTAATACAGACAGTCCCGGTGTCCCCTCACTCTCAGGACGCGTGTAATACAGACAGTCCCGGTGTCCCCTCACTCTCAGGACGCGTGTAATACAGACAGTCCCGGTGTCCCCTCACTCTCAGGACGCGTGTAATACAGACAGTCCCGGTGTGCCCTCACTCTCAGGACGCGTGTAATACAGACAGTCCCGGTGTCCCCTCACTCTCAGGACGCGTGTAATACAGACAGTCCCGGTGTCCCCTCACTCTCAGGACGCGTGTAATACAGACAGTCCCGGTGTCCCCTCATTCTCAGGACACGTGTAATACAGACAGTCCCGGTATCCTCTCACTCTCAGGACACGTGTAATACAGACAGTCCCGGTGTCCCCTCACTCTCAGGACACATGTAATACAGACAAACCCGGTGTCCCCTCACTCTCAGGACACATGTAATATAGACAGTCCCGGTGTCCCCTCACTCTCAGGACACGTGTAATACAGACAATCCCGGTGTCCCCTCACTCTCAGGACACGTGTAATACAGACAGTCCCGGTGTCCCCTCACTCTCAGGACACGTGTAATACAGACAGTCCCGGTGTCCCCTCACTTTCAGGACACTTGTAATACAGGCAGTCCCGGTGTCCCCTCACTCTCAGGACACATGTAATACAGACAGTCCCTATGTCCCCTCACTCTCAGGACACGTGTAATACAGACAGTCCCGGTGTCCCCTCACTCTCAGGACACGTGTAATACAGACAGTCCTGGTGTCCCCTCACTCTCAGGACACGTGTAATACAGACAGTCCCTATGTCCCCTCACTCTCAGGACATGTGTAATACAGACAGTCCCGGTGTCCCCTCACTCTCAGGACACATGTAATACAGACAGTCCCGGTGTCCCCTCACTCTCAGGACACGTGTAATACAGACAGTCCCGGTGTCCCCTCACTCTCAGGACACGTGTAATACAGACAGTCCCTATGTCTCAAGGCATGTATGATTAATTAATGTACGTCTGATATAAGTCAAATCTAAGTTGGAAATCTTGCCTACTGTCCCAGGACAGCTGGGAGGCTCCTGAAATTCGGGGGCACTCCTAAGCACCCGGGAAAGTGGGTAAATATCCCACATCCTACTAATTGCCATCTGCGCATAAGCGGCATGCCAAAGCTCACATTTGTGTCCATGCACTCAGAATAAATCCCCCTGTGTTTATTTTGGGGTCCCCAGCAGAGGAAACCTCCACAGCGTCCCCTTCATGCAGCGGCAGGACTCACATATCTGACCCTATAGGAAGTGTTACCCATATTCTACATTCTGCCATAACATCTATTGCACAGGTCCAGTCTCTGTACAGTAATGTGACCTGCTCCCAGGTGCAATAACATGGCTCTGATCTGCTAACCGGTCATAATGATCTCATCCCCGGGGATTTCTGCAGAAAAACAAGTGTAAGAAGCAGAAGGGGAGTGCGCCAGCTGTATGGTGCTGAGACAGGAGATCCCATATTCCCAGGCTCTGGCATTGCCTGTACATAAGATCACTATTACACTACACACTGATCACCAACATGCACCTGCTCCATACTGGCTTGCAGGGAGATTGTGACAGCGCGGCGGTAATGTGGACGCACACTGCTGAGAGACGCCTCATAAACCGACGTACATCCAAATGTAACAGAACCCCTATGCAGTTATAGCTTGGAACACATATATATAAAAAAATACTGTTAACTAGCCGTGGGAATCATGGTGCCTTATAACCAATGCAGGGAGATGATCCCATTGTAATATTTATGTCTCGGATTTATTTTTCCCCAAAGTATATATAGTAACAGCTAAATAATGGGGGTAAGGTGGCATCAGGGGGAGATTGCTGCTCTCAGGGTACGACCTACTCATCAATCTAATCACTGAGCTGACCAGGGTGATAACGCCAGCGACCCTGAGATATCACACAGCCGTCTGCTGAGGTCTGAATGTGCACGCTACGTTACAGAGATATTAATGAACGATCAAGACGAGAAACCAGGATCACTCCTAAGATGTATTATCTGCAAAATACCTTAAGTGGTATTCCGGGGAATCCCCAACACTCCTCCCCCGGTAACCCCTGCACCGCCAGACTGAGCTATAGAGGAGGCTCTGAGCCCCCTGCACCGCCAGACTGAGCTATAGAGAGGCTCTGAGCCCCCTGCACCGCCAGACTGAGCTACAGAGGAGGCTCTGAGCACCCTGCACCTCCAGACTGAGCTATAGAGGAGGCTCTGAGCCCCCTGCACCGCCAGACTGAGCTATAGAGGAGGCTCTGAGCACCCTGCACCTCCAGACTGAGCTATAGAGGAGGCTCTGAGCCCCCCTGCACCGCCAGACTGAGCTATAGAGGAGGCTCTGAGCACCCTGCACCTCCAGACTGAGCTATAGAGGAGGCTCTGAGCCCCCTGCACCCCCAGACTGAGCTATAGAGGAGGCTCTGAGCCCCCTGCACCTCCAGACTGAGCTATAGAGGAGGCTCTGAGCCCCCTGCACCCCCAGACTGAGCTATAGAGAGGCTCTGAGCACCCTGCACCGCCAGACTGAGCTACAGAGGAGGCTCTGAGCCCCCTGCACCCCCAGACTGAGCTATAGAGGAGGCTCTGAGCCCCCTGCACCTCCAGACTGAGCTATAGAGAGGCTCTGAGCACCCTGCACCGCCAGACTGAGCTACAGAGGAGGCTCTGAGCCCCCTGCACCGCCAGACTGAGCTATAGAGGAGGCTCTGTGCACCCTGCACCGCCAGACTGAGCTACAGAGGAGGTTCTGAGCCCCCTGCACCTCCAGACTGAGCTATAGTGGAGGCTCTGAGCCCCCTGCACCGCCAGACTGAGCTATATAGGAGGCTCTGAGCACCCTGCACCGCCAGACTGAGCTATAGAGGAGGCTCTGAGCCCCCCTGCACCTCCAGACTGAGCTACAGAGGAGGTTCTGAGCACCCTGCACCGCCAGACTGAGCTATAGAGGAGGCTCTGAGCACCCTGCACCGCCAGACTGAGCTATAGAGGAGGCTCTGAGCCCCCCTGCACCTCCAGACTGAGGCCCACCGGGGGTTTCCCGCTGTACCCCTGTGGGCAGTCCATGGACTATGCTACAGCAATAGGGCTGAGTTACCCTTTTAAGCAAGCACCAAAATAAACACACAGCAGATACAGCCTGTGACCAGTACAGCTACAATGTAAGTATATAGTTACCTGATTCTATACAGCAGATACAGCCTGTGACCAGTACAGCTACAATGTAAGTATATAGTTACCCGATTCTATACAGCAGATACAGCCTGTGACCAGTACAGCTACAATGTAAGTATATAGTTACCCGATTCTATACAGCAGATACAGCCTGTGACCAGTACAGCTACAATGTAAGTATATAGTTACCTGATTCTATACAGCAAGATACAACCTACCATACTGTACATCCACCAGTCACCTGCGCTGGGTGAACCCATCTCTCCCTCCTCGGGCAGTGAGTACCTATACTATATATACCTACAGTATATGTACCTGTATAGTCCCCTCCCACCTGTGCTGGGTACCCCCCTTCTCTATAATACATATGTGCTGTATACATACACCTGTACGTACCTGTATCACCCTCTCTCACCTTTGCTGGCCACCCCTGTCTCTCCTTCCTCCCCCCCCCCCTCCCCAGGCAGTGAGTACCTGTAATGTATATACACCTGTATGCCCCCTCTCACCTGCATGTACCTGTATACCCCCTCTCACCTGTGCTAGGCGCCCCGGCTCTCCCACCTCCTCCGCTGGGCAGTGAGCACCTATACTGTAGATATATACTGTATATACACCTGTATACCCCCTCTCACCTGCACAGCCCCTCTGTCTCACCTGTGCTTGGCTCTCCCTCCTCCTCCCCCGGGCAGCGAGCATCTGTACTGTAGATATATACTGTATATACACCTGTATACCCCTCTCACCTGTATACACCTGTATACCCCCTCTCACCTGTATACACCTGTATACCCCCTCTCACCTGTACAGCCCCTCTGTCTCACCTGTGCTGGGCTCTCCCTCCTCCTCCCCCGGGCAGCGAGCACCTGTACTGTAGATATATACTGTATATACACCTGTATACCCCCTCTCACCTGCATGTACCTGTATACCCCCTCTCACCTGTGATAGGCGCCCCGGCTCTCCCACCTCCTCCCCCGGGCAGTGAATACCTATACTGTAGATATATACTGTAGATATATACTGTATATACACCTGTATACCCCCTCTCACCTGTGCTGGGCTCTCCCTCCTCCTCCCCCGGGCAGTGAGCACCTGTACTGTATGTATATATATATATATATATATATATATATATACCCCCTCTCACCTGTACAGCCCCTCTGTCTCACCTGTGCTGGGCTCTCCCTCCTCCTCCCCCGGGCAGTGAGCACCTGTACTGTAGATATATACTGTATATACACCTGTATACCCCCTCTCACCTGTACAGCCCCTCTGTCTCACCTGTGCTGGGCTCTCCCTCCTCCTCCCCCGGGCAGTGAGCACCTGTACTGTAGATATATACTGTATATACACCTGTATACCCCTCTCACCTGTACAGCCCCTCTGTCTCACCTGTGCTGGGCTCTCCCTCCTCCTCCCCCGGGCAGTGAGCACCTGTACTGTAGATATATACTGTATATACACCTGTATACCCCCTCTCACCTGCACAGCCCCTCTGTCTCACCTGTGCTGGGCTCTACCTCCTCCTCCCCCGGGCAGTGAGCACCTGTACTGTAGATATATACTGTATATACACCTGTATACCCCTTCTCACCTGTACAGCCCCTCTGTCTCTCCTGTGCTGGGTCTCTCTCCTCCTCCCCCGGGCAGCGAACACCTGTACTGTAGATATATACTGTATATACACCTATATACCCCCTCTCACCTGCACAGCCCCTCTGTCTCACCTGTGCTGGGCTCTCCCTCCTCCTCCCCCGGGCAGTGAGCACCTGTACTGTAGATATATACTGTATATACACCTGTATACCCCTCTCACCTGCATAGCCCCTCTGTCTCACCTGTGCTGGGCTCTCCCTCCTCCTCCTCCCCTGGGCAGTGAGCACCTGTACTGTAGATATATACTGTATATACACCTATATACCCCCTCTCACCTGTACAGCCCCTCTGTCTCACCTGTGCTGGGCGCCCCGGCTCTCCCTCCCCCTCCCCCGGGCAGTGAGCACCTGTACTGTAGATATATACTGTATATACACCTATATACCCCCTCTCACCTGTACAGCCCCTCTGTCTCACCTGTGCTGGGCGCCCCGGCTCTCCCTCCCCCTCCCCCGGGCAGTGAGCACCTGTACTGTAGATATATATACTGTATATACACCTATATACCCCCTCTCACCTGTACAGCCCCTCTGTCTCACCTGTGCTGGGCTCTCCCTCCTCCTCCCCCGGGCAGTAAGCACCTGTACTGTAGATATATACTGTATATACACCTGTATACCCCCTCTCACCTGTACAGCCCCTCTGTCTCACCTGTGCTGGGTCTCCCTCCTCCTCCCCCGGGCAGCGAGCACATGTACTGTAGATATATACTGTATATACACCTGTATACCCCCTCTCACCTGCACAGCCCCTCTGTCTCACCTGTGCTGGGTCTCCCTCCTCCTCCCCCGGGCAGTGAGCACCTGTACTGTAGATATATACTGTATATACACCTGTATACCCCTCTCACCTGCACAGCCCCTCTGTCTCACCTGTGCTGGGCTCTCCCTCCTCCTCCCCCGGGCAGTGAGCACCTGTACTGTAGATATATACTGTATATACACCTGTATACCCCCTCTCACCTGCACAGCCCCTCTGTCTCACCTGTGCTGGGTCTCTCTCCTCCTCCTCCCCCGGGCAGTGAGCACCTGTACTGTAGATATATACTGTATATACACCTGTATACCCCCTCTCACCTGCACAGCCCCTCTGTCTCACCTGTGCTGGGTCTCCCTCCTCCTCCCCCGGGCAGTGAGCACCTGTACTGTAGATATATACTGTATATACACCTGTATACCCCTCTCACCTGCACAGCCCCTCTGTCTCACCTGTGCTGGGCTCTCCCTCCTCCTCCCTCGGGCAGTGAGCACATGTACTGTAGATATATACTGTATATACACCTGTATACCCCTCTCACCTGTACAGCCCCTCTGTCTCACCTGTGCTGGGTCTCCCTCCTCCTCCCCCGGGCAGTGAGCACATGTACTGTATATATATATATATATATATATATATATATATATATATATATATATACACTGTATATACACCTGTATACCCCCTCTCACCTGTACAGCCCCTCTGTCTCACCTGTGCTGGGTCTCCCTCCTCCTCCCCCGGGCAGTGAGCACCTGTACTGTAGATATATACACCTGTATACCCCCTCTCACCTGTACAGCCCCTCTGTCTCACCTGTGCTGGGCTCTCCCTCCTCCTCCCCCGGGCAGTGAGCACCTGTACTGTAGATATATACTGTATATACACCTGTATACCCCTCTCACCTGTACAGCCCCTCTGTCTCACCTGTGCTGGGCTCTCCCTCCTCCTCCCCCGGGCAGTGAGTACCTGTACTGTAGATATATACTGTATATACACCTGTATACCCCCTCTCACCTGCACAGCCCCTCTGTCTCACCTGTGCTGGGCTCTCCCTCCTCCTCCCCCGGGCAGTGAGCACCTGTACTGTAGATATATACTGTATATACACCTGTATACCCCCTCTCACCTGCTAGCCCCTCTGTCTCACCTGTGCTGGGCGCCCCGGCTCTCCCTCCTCCTCCCCGGCCAGAGAATAGCAGCGGGGATCGGTCAGGCAGCGGCGCTGGCTCCGGAGCTGTCCGCGGAGAGTGTGGTGCTGAAGCAGCGGCCGCCCAGCTCCCGGCTCAGCCCTTGTAGCGTAATCCGTCTCCATGGCGACCTGACGTCACTCTCTTAAGGTGGCTCCAGCCGGTTACACTGTATGCTCTGACGTCACACTGCAAGAGAGGCAGGAGGGAAAGACAGGGACAGACAGGGACAGGGGGGGCAGACAGGGACAGGAGGGACAGGAGGAGATGCAGGGAGGCAGGAGGGATAGACAGGGACAGGGGGAGATGCAGGGAGGCAGGAGGGAAAGACAGGGACAGGGGGAGATGCAGGGAGGCAGGAGGGAAAGACAGGGACAGGGGGAGATGCAGGGAGGCAGGAGGGAAAGACAGGGACAGGGGGAGATGCAGGGAGGCAGGAGAGAAAGACAAGGACAGGGGGAGATGCAGGGAGGCAGGAGGGAAAGACAGGGACAGGAGGGAAAGACAGGGGGAGATGCAGGGAGGCAGGAGGGAAAGACAGGGACAGGAGGGAAAGACAGGGACAGGAGGGAAAGACAGGGAGGCAGGAGGGAAAGACAGGGACAGGAGGGAAAGGCAGGGAAAGGCAGGGAGGCGGAGGGAAAGACAGGGACAGGGGGGACAGACAGGGACAGACAGGGACAGGGGGAGATGCAGGGAGGCAGGAGGGAAAGACAAGGACAGGAGGGACAGACAGGGACAGGGGGGACCGACAGGGACAGGGGGGACAGGAGGAGATGCAGGGAGGCAGGAGGGATAGACAGGTACAGGGGGGACAGACAGGGACATGAGGGAAAGACAGGGACATGAGGAGATGCAGGGAGGCAGGAGGGAAAGGCAGGGACAGGGGGAGATGCAGGGAGGCAGGAGGGAAAGGCAGGGACAGGGGCAGGAGGAGGTGCAGGGAGGCAAAAGGGAAAGACAGGGACAGGGGAGATGCAGGTAAAGACAGGGACAGGGGGGATAGACAGGGGGGGAAAACAGGGACAGGGGGAGATGCAGGGAGGCAGGAGGGAAAGGCAGGGACAGGGGGAGATGCAGGGAGGCGGGGGGAAAGGCAGGGACAGGAGGAGATGCAGGGAGACGGGGGGGGGGGGGAAGGCAGGGACAGGGGGAGATGCAGGGAGGCAGGAGGGAAAGGCAGGGACAGGAGGGAGAGACAGGGACAGGAGGGAGAGACAGGGACAGGAGGGAGAGAGAGGGACAGGAGGGAAAGACAGGGAGGCAGGAGGGAAAGACAGGGAGGCAGGAGGGAAAGACAGGGACAGGAGAAGATGCAGGGAGGCAGGAGGGAAAGGCAGGGACGGGGAGATGCAGGGAGGCAGGAGGGAAAGGCAGGGACAGGGGGAGATGCAGGGAGGCAGGAGGGAAAAGCAGGGACAGGGGGAGATGCAGGGAGGCAGGAGGGAAAGGCAGGGACAGGGGGAGATGCAGGGAGGCAGGAGGGAAAGGCAGGGACAGGGGGAGATGCAGGGAGGCAGGAGGGAAAGGCAGGGGGAGATGCAGGGAGGCAGGAGGGAAAGGCAGGGACGGGGAGATGCAGGGAGGCAGGAGGGAAAGGCAGGCACGGGGAGATGCAGGGAGGCAGGAGGGAAAGGCAGGGACAGGGGGAGATGCAGGGAGGCAGGAGGGAAAGGCAGGGACAGGGGGAGATGCAGGGAGGCAGGAGGGACAGACAGGGACAGGGGGAGATGCAGGGAGGTAGCAGGAAAAGACAGGGAGGATAGACAGGGACAGGAGGAGATGCAGAGAGGCAGGAGGGAAAGGCAGGGACAGGGGGAGATGCAGGGAGGCAGGAGGGAAAGGCAGGGACAGGGGGAGATGCAGGGAGGCAGGAGGGAAAGGCAGGGACAGGAGGGAAAGGCAGGGACAGGGGGAGATGCAGGGAGGCGGGGGGAAAGGCAGGGACAGGAGGAGATGCAGGGAGGCAGGAGGGAAAGGCAGGGACAGGGGGAGATGCAGGGAGGCAGGAGGGAAAGGCAGGGACAGGGGGAGATGCAGGGAGGCAGGAGGGAAAGGCAGGGACAGGAGGGAAAGGCAGGGACAGGGGGAGATGCAGGGAGGCGGGGGGAAAGGCAGGGACAGGAGGGAAAGACAGGGACAGGAGGGAAAGACAGGGACAGGAGGGAAAGACAGGGACAGGAGGGAAAGGCAGGGACAGGAGGGAAAGGCAGGGACAGGAGGGAAAGGCAGGGACAGGAGGGAAAGGCAGGGACAGGGGGAGATGGAGGGAGGAAGGAGGGAAAGGCAAGGACAGGAGGGAAAGACAGGGACAGGGGAGATGCAGGGAGGCAGGAGGGAAAGGCAGGGACAGGAGGAGATGCAGGGAGGCAGCAGGGAAAGACAGGGACAGGGGGGATAGACAGGGACAGGGGGAGATGCAGGGAGGCAGGAGGGAAAGACAGGGACAGGTGAGATGCAGGGAGGCAGGAGGGAAAGGCAGGGACAGGGGGAGATGCAGGGAGGCAGGAGGGAAAGGGGGAGATGCAGGGAGGCAGGAGGGAAAGGAAGGGACAGGGGGAGATGCAGGGAGGCAGGAGGGAAAGGCAGGGACAGGGGGAGATGCAGGGAGGCAGGAGGGAAAGGCAGGGACAGAGGGAGATGCAGGGAGGCAGGAGGGAAAGGCAGGGACAGGGGGAGATGCAGGGAGGCAGGAGGGAAAGGCAGGGACAGGGGGAGATGCAGGGAGGCAGGAGGGAAAGGCAGGGACAGGAGAGAAAGGCAGGGACAGGGGGAGATGCAGGGAGGCAGGAGGGAAAGGCAGGGACAGGGGGAGATGCAGGGAGGCAGGAGGGAAAGGCAGGGACAGGGGGAGATGCAGGGAGGCAGGAGGGAAAGGCAGGGACAGGGGGAGATGCAGGGAGGCAGGAGGGAAAGGCAGGGACAGGGGGAGATGCAGGGAGGCAGGAGGGAAAGGCAGGGACAGGAGGAGATGCAGGGAGGCGGGGGGAAAGACAGGGACAGGAGGAGATGCAGGGAGGCGGGGGGAAAGGCAGGGACAGGGGGAGATGCAGGGAGGCAGGAGGGAAAGGCAGGGACAGGGGGGAAAGACAGGGACAGGGGGGAAAGACAGGGACAGGGGGGAAAGACAGGGACAGGAGGAGATGCAGGGAGGCAGGAGGGAAAGGCAGGGACAGGGGGAGATGCAGGGAGGCAGGAGGGAAAGGCAGGGACAGGAGGGAAAGGCAGGGACAAGGGGAGATGCAGGGAGGTGGGGGGAAAGGCAGGGACAGGAGGAGATGCAGGGAGGCGGGGGGAAAGGCAGGGACAGGAGGAGATGCAGGGAGGCGGGGGGAAAGGCAGGGACAGGGGGAGATGCAGGGAGGCAGGAGGGAAAGGCAGGGACAGGAGGGAAAGACAGGGACAGGAGGGAAAGACAGGGACAGGGGGGAAAGACAGGGACGAAGGAGGGAAAGGCAAGGACAGGAGGGAAAGACAGGGACGAAGGAGGGAAAGGCAAGGACAGGAGGGAAAGATAGGGACAGGAGGGAAAGACAGGGACGGGGGAAATGCAGGGAGGCAGGAGGGAAAGGCAGGGACAGGAGGAGATGCAGGGAGGCAGCAGGGAAAGACAGGGACAGGGGGGATAGACAGGGACAAGGGGGAGATGAAGGGAGGCAGGAGGGAAAGACAGGGACAGGAGGGAAAGACAGGGACAGGAGGGAAAGACAGGGACAGGAGGGAAAGACAGGGACAGGGGGAAAGGCAGGGACAGGGGGGAAAGGCAGGGACAGGGGGGTAAGGCAGGGACAGGGGGGAAAGGCAGGGAAGCAGGAGGGAAAGGCAGGGACAGGGGGGAAAGGCAGGGAGGCAGGAGGGAAAGGCAGGGACAGGAGGAGATGCAGGGAGGCAAGAGGGAAAGCAGGGACAGGGGGAGATGCAGGGAGGCAGGAGGGAAAGGCAGGTACAGGGGGAGATGCAGGGAGGCAGGAGGGAAAGGCAGGGACAAGGGGAGATGCAGGGAGGCAGGAGGGAAAGGCAGGTACAGGGGGAGATGCAGGGAGGCAGGAGGGAAAGGCAGGGACAAGGGGAGATGCAGGGAGGCGGGGGGAAAGGCAGGGACAGGAGGAGATGCAGGGAGGCGGGGGGAAAGGCAGGGACAGGAGGAGATGCAGGGAGGCGGGGGGAAAGGCAGGGACAGGAGGGAAAGACAGGGACAGGGGGGAAAGACAGGGACAGGGGGGAAAGACAGGGACAGGGGGAAAGACAGGGACAGGGGGGAAAGACAGGGACAGGGGGGAAAGACAGGGACAGGGGGGAAAGACAGGGAGGCAGGGGGGAAAGACAGGGACAGGGGGGAAAGACAGGGACAGGGGGGAAAGACAGGGACAGGGAGAGATACAGGGAGGAAGGAGGGAAAGTCAAGGACAGGAGGGAAAGACAGGGACAGGAGGGAAAGACAGGGACGGGGGAGATGCAGGGAGGCAGGAGGGAAAGGCAGGGACAGGAGGAGATGCAGGGAGGCAGCAGGGAAAGACAGGGACAGGGGTGATAGACAGGGACAGGGGGAGATGAAGGGAGGCAGGAGGGAAAGACAGGGACAGGAGGGAAAGACAGGGACAGGAGGGAAAGACAGGGACAGGAGGGAAAGACAGGGACAGGAGGGAAAGACAGGGACAGGGGGAGATGCAGGGAGGCAGGAGGGAAAGACAGGGACAGGGGGAGATGCAGAGAGGCAGGAGGGAAAGGCAGGGACAGGGGGAGATGCAGGGAGGCAGGAGGGAAAGGCAGGGACAGGGGGAGATGCAGGGAGGCAGGAGGGAAAGGCAGGGACAGGGGGAGATGCAGGGAGGCAGGAGGGAAAGGCAGGGACAGGGGGAGATGCAGGGAGGCAGGAGGGAAAGGCAGAGACAGGGGGAGATGCAGGGAGGCAAGAGGGAAAGGCAGGGACAGGGGGAGATGCAGGGAGGCAGGAGGGAAAGGCAGGGACAGGGGGAGATGCAGGGAGGCAGGAGGGAAAGGCAGGGACAGGGGGAGATGCAGGGAGGCAGGAGTGAAAGGCAGGGACAGGGGGAGATGCAGGGAGGCAGGAGGGAAAGGGGGAGATGTAGGGAGGCAGGAGGGAAAGGCAGGGACAGGGGGAGATGCAGGGAGGCAGGAGGGAAAGGCAGGGACAGGGGGGATAGACAGGGACAGGGGGAGATGAATGGAGGCAGGAGGGAAAGACAGGGACAGGGGGGAAAGGCAGGGACAGGGGGGAAAGGCAGGGACAGGGGGGAAAGGCAGGGACAGGGGGGGAAGGCAGGGAGGCAGGAGGGAAAGGAAGGGACAGGGGGAGATGCAGGGAGGCAGGAGGGAAAGCAGGGACAGGGGGAGATGCAGGGAGGCAGGAGGGAAAGGCAGGTACAGGGGGAGATGCAGGGAGGCAGGAGGGAAAGGCAGGGACAAGGGGAGATGCTGGGAGGCAGGAGGGAAAGGCAGTGACAGGGGGAGATGCAGGAAGGCAGGAGGGAAAGGCAGGTACAGGGGGAGATGCAGGGAGGCAGGAGGGAAAGGCAGGGACAAGGGGAGATGCAGGGAGGCGGGGGGAAAGGCAGGGACAGGAGGAGATGCAGGGAGGCGGGGGGAAAGGCAGGGACAGGGGGAGATGCAGGGAGGCAGGAGGGAAAGGCAGGGACAGGAGGGAAAGACAGAGACAGGGGGAAAGACAGGGACAGGGGGAAAGACAGGGACAGGGGGAAAGACAGGGACAGGGGGGAAAGACAGGGACAGGGGGGAAAGACAGGGACAGGGGGGAAAGACAGGGACAGGGGGGAAAGGCAGGGAGGCAGGAGGGAAAGGCAGGGACAGGAGGGAAAGACAGGGACAGGGGGGAAAGACAGGGACAGGGAGAGATGCAGGGAGGAAGGAGGGAAAGGCAAGGACAGGAGGGAAAGACAGGGACAGGAGGGAAAGACAGGGACGGGGGAGATGCAGGGAGGCAGGAGGGAAAGGCAGGGACAGGAGGAGATGCAGGGAGGCAGCAGGGAAAGACAGGGACAGGGGTGATAGACAGGGACAGGGGGAGATGAAGGGAGGCAGGAGGGAAAGACAGGGACAGGAGGGAAAGACAGGGACAGGGGGGAAAGACAGGGACAGGGGGGAAAGGCAGGGACAGGGGGGAAAGGCAGGGACAGGGGGAGATGCAGGGAGGCAGGAGGGAAAGGCAGGGACAGGGGGAGATGCAGGGAGGCAGGAGGGAAATGCAGGGACAGGGGGAGATGCAGGGAGGCAGGAGGGAAAGGCAGGGACAGGGGGAGATGCAGGGAGGCAGGAGGGAAAGGCAGGGACAGGGGGAGATGCAGGGAGGCAGGAGGGAAAGGGGGAGATGTAGGGAGGCAGAAGGGAAAGGCAGGGACAGGGGGAGATGCAGGGAGGCAGCAGGGAAAGGCAGGGACAGGGGGAGATGATGGGAGGCAGGAGGGAAAGGCAGGGACAGGGGGAGATGCAGGGAGGCAGGAGGGAAAGGCAGGGACAGGGGGAGATGCAGGGAGGCAGGAGGGAAAGGCATGTACAGGGGGAGATGCAGGGAGGCAGGAGGGAAAGGCAGGGACAGGGGGAGATGCAGGGAGGCAGGAGGGAAAGGCAGGGACAGGAGGGAAAGACGGGGACAAGAGGGAAAGACAGGGGGAGATGCAGGGAGGCGGGGGGAAAGGCAGGGAGGCAGGAGGGAAAGGCAGGGACAGGGGGAGATGCAGGGAGGCAGCAGGGAAAGGCAGGGACAGGGGGAGATGCAGGGAGGCAGGAGGGAAAGGCAGGGACAGGGGGAGATGCAGGGAGGCAGGAGGGAAAGGCAGGGACAGGGGGAGATGCAGGGAGGCAGGAGGGAAAGGCAGGGACAGGGGGAGATGCAGGGAGGCAGGAGGGAAAGGCAGGGACAGGGGGAGATGCAGAGAGGCAGGAGGGAAAGGCAGGGACAGGGGGAGATGCAGGGAGGCAGGAGGGAAAGGCAGGGACAGGGGGAGATGCAGGGAGGCAGGAGGGAAAGGCAGGGACAGGGGGAGATGCAGGGAGGCAGGAGGGAAAGGCAGGGACAGGGGGAGATGCAGGGAGGCAGGAGGGAAAGGCAGGGACAGGGGGAGATGCAGGGAGGCAGGAGGGAAAGGCAGGGACAGGGGGAGATGCAGGGAGGCAGGAGGGAAAGGCAGGGACAGGGGGAGATGCAGGGAGGCAGGAGGGAAAGGCAGGGACAGGGGGAGATGCAGGGAGGCAGCAGGGAAAGGCAGGGACAGGGGGAGATGCAGGGAGGCAGGAGGGAAAGGCAGGGACAGGGGGAGATGCAGGGAGGCAGGAGGGAAAGGCAGGTACAGGGGGAGATGCAGGGAGGCAGGAGGGAAAGGCAGGGACAGGGGGAGATGCAGGGAGGCAGGAGGGAAAGGCAGAGACAGGGGGAGATGCAGGGAGGCAGGAGGGAAAGGCAGGGACAGGGGGAGATGCAGGGAGGCAGGAGGGAAAGGCAGGGACAGGAGGGAAAGACAGGGACAGGGGGGAAAGACAGGGACAGCGGGGAAAGACAGGGACAGGGAAAGATGCAGGGAGGAAGGAGGGAAAGGCAAGGACAGGAGGGAAATACAGGGACAGGGGGGATAGACAGGAACAGGGAGGCAGGAGGGAAAGACAGGGACAGGGGAGATACAGGGAGGCTGGAGGGAAAGGCAAGGACAGGGGGAGATGCAGGGAGGCAGCAGGGAAAGGCAGGGACAGGGGGAGATGCAGGGAGGCAGGAGGGAAAGGCAGGGACAGGGGGAGATGCAGGGAGGCAGGAGGGAAAGGCAGGGACAGGGGGAGATGCAGGGAGGCAGGAGGGAAAGGCAGGGACAGGGGGAGATGCAGGGAGGCAGGAGGGAAAGGGGGAGATGCAGGGAGGCAGGAGGGAAAGGCAGGGACAGGGGGAGATGCAGGGAGGCAGGAGGGAAAGGCAGGGACAGGGGGAGATGCAGGAAGGCAGCAGGGAAAGGCAGGGACAGGGGGAGATGCAGGGAGGCAGGAGGGAAAGGCAGGTACAGGGGGAGATGCAGGGAGGCAGTTGGGAAAGGCAGGTACAGGGGGAGATGCAGGGAGGCAGGAGGGAAAGGCAGAGACAGGGGGAGATGCAGGGAGGCAGGAGGGAAAGGCAGGGACAGGGGGAGATGCAGGGAGGCAGGAGGGAAAGGCAGGGACAGGAGGGAAAGACAGGGACAGGAGGGAAAGACAGGGACAGGGGGAGATGCAGGGAGGTACGAGGGAAAGGCAGGGACAGGGGGAGATGCAGGGAGGCGGGGGAGAAAGACAGGGACAGGAGGGAAAGACAGGGACAGGAGGGAAAGACAGGGACAGGAGGGAAAGACAGGGACAGGAGGGAAAGACAGGGACAGGAGGAGATGCAGGGAGGCAGGATGGAAAGGCAGAGACAGAAGGTAAAGGCAGAGACAGGAGGAGATGCAGGGAGGCAGGAGGGAAAGGCAGGGACAGGAGGGAAAGACAGGGACAGGGGGGAAAAACAGGGACAGGCGGGAAAAACAGGGACAGGGGGGAAAAACAGGGACAGGAGGGAAAAACAGGGACAGGAGGGAAAAACAGGGACAGGAGGAGATGCAGGGAGGCAGGGACAGGAGGAGATGCAGGGAGGCAGGATGGAAAGGCAGAGACAGGAGGTAAAGGCAGAGACAGGAGGAGATGCAGGGAGGCGGGGGGAAAGGCAGGGACAGCAGGGAAAGGCAGGGACAGGGGGAAATGCAGGGAGGCAGGAGGGAAAGGCAGGGACAGGAGGGAAAGGCAGGGGCAGGAGGGAAAGGCAGGGGCAGGAGGGAAAGGCAGGGAAGAAAGGCAGGGGCAGGAGGGAAAGTCAGGGACAGGAGGGAAAGGCAGGGGCAGGAGGGAAAGGCAGGGACAGCAGGGAAAGGCAGGGACAGCAGGGAAAGGCAGGGACAGGGGGAAATGCAGGGAGGCAGGAGGGAAAGGCAGGGACAGGAGGGAAAGGCAGGGGCAGGAGGGAAAGGCAGGGACAGGAGGGAAAGGCAGGGACAGGGGGAGATGCAGGGAGGCAGGAGGGAAAGGCAGGGACAGGAGGGAAAGGCAGGGACAGGAGGGAAAGACAGGGAGGAAGGAGGGAAAGACAGGGAGGAAGGAGGGAAAGGCAGGGACAGGAGGGAAAGACAGGGACAGGGGAGAAAACCAGTGACCGCCACTGAGGATCCCGGCAGTTAGCATGCCGACCGCGCAATCCTGGTGGCGGAATACCGGCGGGGGGGGGGGGGGGGGTGTGCTCGTCATGCTGCGGGCTCAGTGGCGAGTCTATGAGTGGGAATAGTCCCTTCGAGAGAGAGAGAGAGAGAGAGAGAGAGAGAGAGAGAAAGACAGACGAGACTCAGAGGCAGGAGAGAGAGAGAGAGAGAGAGATAGAGATACAGACAGACAATACTTAGAGGCAGGAGAGAGAGAGAGAGTCACTCACTCACTCACAGAGACAGGCGAGACAGAGGCGAGAGAGAGGGGCAAGACTCAGAGGCAGGAGAGAGAGAGAGAGAGAGAGGTGAGACTCAGAGGCAGGAGAGAGAGAGAGGTGAGACTCAGAGGCAGGAGAGAGAGACACGGCGAAACTCAGAGGCGAGAGAGAGAGGGGCGAGACTCAGAGGCAGGAGAGAGAGAGAGAGGCGAGACTCAGAGGCAGGAGAGAGAGAGGGGCGAGACTCAGAGGCAGGAGAGAGAGAGGGGCGAGACTCAGAGGCAGGAGAGAGAGAGAGAGAGAGAGAGGCGAGACTCAGAGGCAGGAGAGAGAGAGAGAGAGAGGCGAGACTCAGAGGCAGGAGAGAGAGTGACTGCACAGCCAGATCAATCAATTAATCCCATAATACATGAAGACTGGGAGCTGCTGAGAGGTTACCTTTCCCCACTGTGCATTCTATTACAGGGGCCCGGACACATGCCCCCTCTTCAGTCAGTATGTACAGGTGACCACTTGCAGTACTCTCCACTGTGCATTCTGTTACAGGGGCCTGGACACATGCCCCCTCTTCAGTCAGTATGTACAGATGACCACTTGCAGTACCCACCACTGTGCATTCTGTTACAGGGGCCCGGACACATGCCCCCCTCTTCAGTCAGTATGTACAGGTGACGACTTGTAGTACTCTCCACTGTGCATTCTGTTACAGAGGCCTGGACACATGTCCCCTCTTCCGTCAGTATGTACAGATGACCACTTGCAGTACTCACCACTGTGCATTCTGTTACAGGGAATTGGACACCTGTCCCCCGTCCGTCAGTATGTACAGGTGACGACTTGCAGTACTCACCACTGTGCATTCTGTTACAGGGGACTGGACACATGCCCCTCTTCCATCAGTATGTAGAGTTGACCACTTGCAGTACCCACCACTGTGCATTCTGTTACAGGGAATTGGACACCTGTCCCCCGTCCGTCAGTATGTACAGGTGACGACTTGCAGTACTCACCACTGTGCATTCTGTTATGGGGGCCTGGACACATGCCCCCTCTTCTGTATGTATAGATGACCACTTGCAGTACCCACCACTGTGCATTCTGTTACAGGGGCCCAGACACATGTCCCCTCTTCCGTCACAAAAGGGGTGTTAAATAAATATTATATTGTGCTAGGCCACAGCAGCCCGGCCACTCCAATCCAGGGGGAACCGCACTCCAGACCCATCCTCAGTACTAATAATAATAATAACAGCCCTTCCGGGTCATATAATATAATGCCACATGATATTGGCACCTAGCAAATACTGTATATCCAAACTGAGAGCTAACTGACCTGGTGCCACCCCTAGGATCTCCATGTGACACTGTAAGAACCAGCATACCCTCCAAACACTGGTCCCTTCTCTGCCTCTCATACTAGCAAAACAGGATGCAAGTTGCTCATATCAATGTGACAATATACTTCAGGTGCTGGAAAGGGAGGGGTAATTCTAAGCAAGAGACAGGACGGGGATTAACCCCCGGTGCCCCCCAGCACACCAAACTATACTGGTAACAAGACTTGTAAACCTATATATAATAGAAACCCAGAGGTCTTAGGGGGGCTCAGATATAGTATCGGGAACCGCCAGCATCAGAGGAGCCTTGTCGAGTAAGGCCTGGTGGCTTTGTCAGATTTCTGCAGATATACAGTATGTAACTAAGACCTCGGGATTTTTATATATATATATATATATATATATATATATATATATCATATAGAAAAACAATCAGGTGCACTCAGTATATCAAAGTAAATATCAGTCTTTTCCACTTTAAGACCTTACAGTCACTCCTCCTATAGCAAATAGGGAGTGGATGCACTAGTATTCCTTTCTTTATAGGACCACTACTCCCCACCGTCATATGTAGCCCAGAATTCCACGGGAAAGAGACATCTAGAGAAAAAGACAGAGCGCCCCGCTCCATAGTGCAATAAAGTTTGAATTCATAAAAGCACAAAACTCTTGTTAAAATTCACAACGTTATTGCTCGTACCAAAACAAACTCCGCTGTTGGCTTAATACCACATGGTTTAAAATATGAACATCCCCAGCAATACTCAGGGCCGGAGCTTCCACTAGGCAGCTTTAGGCAGCTGCCTAGGGGCGCCGGATCCTGAGGGGGCGGCCAGCTACAGCTACCTGAAAAAGGTAGCATGGTCCGACCTCACAGTCGCCGCAATCCCCCCGGCACTCGTATCTTACAGTAGTCGCAACTGGCAAGCTCCCGTATTGCAGCCTCCAGCTCCGCCTCCACCTGGCACAGGCAGTAACTTTGACAGCTCCCGGAGTCCTGGCTGGGGGTGACATGGAGCACTGCTCTTCATTGCAGGCTCTTTCGCAGACTACTCAGTCCCAACTCTGCATCGCATCCCGCAGGTATGGTGGCTGCACAGTGCACTCTCTGCATTTGATAAAGAAAGAGGGGGAGAGCAGCAGAGCAGCAGTCTGGGGAGGGGGGGCAGTAGGCATGCACACAGTCTGGGGGGGGGGGATGAGCAGCAGCACGCACACAGATGTGGAGGAGATAGAACAGCAGACATTTAACAGAGTGCGGGGGGGGGGGTGAGAGCTGCATGCACCCACACACAGGGCCGTCTTTTCGTATGGGCTCAATGGGCACTTGCCCAAGGGCCCCAGGAGTATAAGGGCCCTAGGCTGATAGCTGAGTGTCCCCTCTTTCCAGGGGTACCAGATTTTTGAAAATCGGGCCAGGGGAACCAGAGATATCCAACTTCAAAGAAGTGGTCCCCATCCAAGCCTGTTAATTGCTCTTTCCAGTCAGATATCTCAGATTCTGTTTGAGTTATAGTTTTTCTGAAGATATAATCCAAAATCTGTGACTTTCCCCTTTTGGTGGACACTGGCAGTTTGTCTCTACTATGCCGAGAACCAGAGATATCAGCCTTCTAGCAGCTGGTCCCTGCTCTATCTCTGCACGCCTAATATGCAGTTTTATATTTTCGTTGGTGGATTTTGCTAGCTTCTGAACTCTGATCCCCAAGTCCCTGGTACCTCCTGATAGGTGGGACTTTCTGGTGTTTTTGTCCCATTCAAAGCTAAGAAATCTCTTTCCAGAAACTGGAGATATCTGCAGTCAAGCAATCTGCCCTCCCACCGGAAAATGGTGAATATTAAGCCCACTCCACTATCCACCCCTCCCCTGCGTATTAAAACCCCCCTACCACCCTGGTAGTCATGTACCAGGGCCCCTTCATTCAGCCCAATGCCCCCTTATACAGTTTAGTGTTCCCTTCGCTGAATCTGTGCAGTAAATGATTAATTAGCAGAAATTACTGCTCCAGGTCCTACATGCTGAGCTGAAGATAGAACATCCCCTACTGCACGCGGGACATCAAAGCTGCTGCTAATAGCACGCCCAACCCTACTGCTGAAGGATAGGTAGGGGCCCCAGTGCATTGTTGTGCCCAGGGGCCCACACTGCTGTTAAGACGGCACTGCCCACACAACCTGGGGAGATGGGGAGAAGAGAGCAGCCATGCAACAGACTGGGGGTGGGGGAGAGCAGCAGCATGTCTTTCACATGAAGGGCGGGTAGGGGGAAGGGGCAATAGGCAGAAGTTTTGCCTAGGGTGCCGAGAAACCTTGCACCGGCCCTGGCAATACTGCAAACCTCCGGTGATCATCCAGGACAGGACCTGGCTTTACAAACCATAGTGTTCCTAAACACTTTCAAATGTGTCATAATAGTGACCCCAAGGGCTTGAAATTCAAAGGAATTGAGCAAGTTTTGCAGGATCAAAGAGGAGGGAATCGGGATAGGAAATTGATTAAAAGAGAAACCTATTGGATAGTAACATTAGACACTTTAATACCAAAAGGGTTAAACGAAAATTATGAGCTCACTCCATTCATTGAGGAAAGATAGTATCCTTTGAGGTTATGGCTTGCTGTTGTTCTTATTTATTCTTATTTTCTTTTATTGGTGGTATATAAAATTGTTTGGCCAAGCTCACATCATGCTGTCTATACCTGTTAGGAATTGATAAAATCAAAATATGTGAATATAAACTCATGTATGGTATAATCCTTTTTATTCTCATTTCTATATCTATTTCTATTTCCATTCTTACTTCTATAAAATACGCCATGAACTGTATATCATTGCTAACTGAATCTTTCTAAGCAGAAGTTGTACCAAGATGATGATATAATGTAACAATATATGATGAGGTGCTTCTATGTGTAAAATGTATCCATGCTAGACTGGTTCTAGAGGTTACTAAGTAGTTACTCTTGCTAAATGGAAGCCTCTTTAGAAATATGTATGTAATTAAGATACTGGGGGTAATTCCAAGTTGATCGCAGCAGGAAATTTTTTAGCAGTTGGTCAAAACCATGGGGGTCATTCCGAGTTGTTCACTCGGTAAAAATCTTCGCATCGCAGCGATTTTCCGCTTAATGCGCATGCGCAATGTCCGCACTGCGACTGCGCCAAGTAAATTTGCTATGCACTTAGGAATTTTACTCACGGCATTTTCATCGTTCTGGCGATCGTAATGTGATTGACAGGAAATGGGTGTTACTGGGTGGAAACAGGCCGTTTTATGGGCGTGTGGGAAAAAACGCTACCGTTTCCCGAAAAAACGCAGGAGTGGCCGGAGAAACGGAGGAGTGTCTGGGCGAACGCTGGGAGTGTTTGTGACGTCAAACCAGGAACGACAAGCAGTGAAATGATCGCAGATGCCGAGTAAGTCTGAAGCTACTCAGAAACTGCTACGAGGTGTGTAATCGCAATATTGCGAATACATCGTTCGCAATTTTAAGATGCTAAGATTCACTCCCAGTAGGCGGGGCTTAGCATGAGCAAATCTGCTAAAATTCACTTGCGAGCGAACAACTCGGAATGACCCCCCATGTGCAGTGCAGGAGAGGCAGATATAACATGTGCAGAGAGAGAGCCCCCTCCTGCATTCCATGGTATCGGCGAGTGATGGCGTCCCGCAGGGCCGGTGCAAGGTCTCTCGGCACTCTAGGCAAAACTTCTGCCTACTGCCCCTACCTGCCCTTCAGGAGAAAGGCATACTGCTGCTGACCCCCACCTTGTCTGTTGCATGGCTGCTTCCTTCTCCCCATCTCCGCAGTCCGTGTGGTCTCCTGCTGCCCCCCACCCCACCACCACTCCACTATTTTAAATGTCTTCTGTTCTATCCCCTCCACCATCTGTGTGCATGCAGCTGCTCATCTCCGCCCCCCCCCCCCCCAGACTGCTGCTCTCCCCCTCTTTTCTTACTAAATGCAGAAAGTGCACTGTGCAGCCACCTTACCTGCAGGCTGCAATGCAGAGTTGGGACTGAGTAGTCTGTGAAAGAGCCTGGAATGAAGAGCAGCGCTGCTTGTCACCCCCAGCCAGGACTCCAGGAGCTGTCAAAGTTACTGCCTGTGCGATGCTGCAACACAGGAGCTTGGCAGTCGCGGCTACTGTAGATACGAGTGCCAGGGGGATTGCGGCGGCTATGAGATGTAGGACCACACTAACTTTTTCATGCAGATGTAGCAAGCCGCCCCTTCAGGTCCCGGTGCCCCTAGGCAGCTGCCTAAAGCTGCCTAGTGGAAGCTCCGGCCCTGGTGTCCCGGCATGCGGCGGCTGTGAGTAGCGGTCCAGCGGCACGGGTTTGAGGTCCTGTCCTGGATGATCACCGGAGGTTTGCAGTATTGCTGGGGATGTTCATGTTTTAAACCATGTGGTATTAAGCCCACAGCGGAGTTTGTTTTGGTACGAGCAATAACGTTGTGAATTTTAACAAAAGTTTTGTGCTTTTATGAATTAAAACTTTATTGCACTATGGAGCGTCCCCTCTGTCCTTTTCTCTCTCTCTCTCTCTCTCTCTCTCTCTCTCTCTATATATATATATATATATATAGTTTTTCAAGTCATGTTACCAGTATAGTTTGGTGTACTGGGGGGCACCGGGTGTTAATCCCCGTCCTGTCTCTTGCCCGTAGCTATTGCTCCAGAATTATGCCAAGAACCTTGATTCTGCTCTATTGCAGTTTATTCTAGTGATTGGGATTAGCAGTGCTTGGTACTATAAAGTGTGCATTTGCATTTTCAGTCTTTCCATGTAGAACTAGAAGTCTCAGCATGATAGCACCTCTCATTATGTTTGGAATCAGAGTGTGCAGTCCTAGGTGTGCCCGCCCCCCCTCCTCTGTAAACTTACTTCTAATGTAATGTATGTGAATCCATTCTGCATTTTATCCAAAGTATACACAAAAAGACGTTAAAATGTGAATGTCGCTGTCACATTTGTGAAGCTCGCTCTCTGTGGTGCGACATTTAAATTGTGCGTCTCGCGCCGTGTGGTGAAGAAACGCCGGGTAGATGACGGCACATCAGTAAGTCTGATCCAAAAAATCTATTTGCTTATTTGGATTCACCATTAAAAAGTTTATTTACTGTATCGGTGACATGGTGACAATATCACAATATCGGTGACAGGGCGATTTTAGACTTTGTGGATCTAGGGGCAGACGTTTTCTTTGGGTGCCCCCATGATCAAAATAGAGCCAGCCTTGCCCCCTACCTAGCCTCTGAGTCAGTGTGTGCGTCCTCTCTGCTTCTCCTCCTCCTGCTCTGCGGATGCCTGTACAGCGGCCCGTGGTATAGAGTAGGGGGGGACAGGCAGCAATGCGTCCTCTCTGCTTCTCCTCCTCCTGCTCTGCGGCTGCCTGTACAGCGGCCCGTGGTATAGAGTAGGGGGGGACAGGCAGCAGTGCGTCCTCTCTGCTTCTCCTCCTCCTGCTCTGCGGCTGCCTGTACAGCGGCCCGTGGTATAGAGTAGGGGG
Organism: Pseudophryne corroboree; assembly: GCF_028390025.1. NCBI lineage: Eukaryota > Metazoa > Chordata > Amphibia > Anura > Myobatrachidae > Pseudophryne > Pseudophryne corroboree. The sequence continues at coordinate 485,214,544 of NC_086451.1, forward strand.
GGACAGGCAGCAATGCGTCTTCTCTGCTTCTCCTCCTGCTCTGCGGCTGCCTGTACAGCGGCCCGTGGTATAGAGTAGGGGGGGACAGGCAGCAGTGCGTCCTCTCTGCTTCTCCTCCTGCTCTGCGGCTGCCTGTACAGCGGCCCGTGGTATAGAGTAGGGGGGGGACAGGCAGCAGTGCGTCCTCTCTGCTTCTCCTCCTCCTGCTCTGCGGCTGCCTGTACAGCGGCCCGTGGTATAGAGTAGGGGGGGACAGGCAGCAATGCGTCCTCTCTGCTTCTCCTCCTCCTGCTCTGCGGCTGCCTGTACAGCGGCCCGTGGTATAGAGTAGGGGGGGACAGGCAGCAGTGCGTCCTCTCTGCTTCTCCTCCTCCTGCTCTGCGGCTGCCTGTACAGCGGCCCGTGGTATAGAGTAGGGGGGGACAGGCAGCAGTGCGTCCTCTCTGCTTCTCCTCCTCCTGCTCTGCGGCTGCCTGTACAGCGGCCCGTGGTATAGAGTAGGGGGGGACAGGCAGCAGTGCGTCTTCTCTGCTTCTCCTCCTGCTCTGCGGCTGCCTGCACAGCGGCCCGTGGTATAGAGTAGGGGGGGACAGGCAGCAGTGCGTCCTCTCTGCTTCTCCTCCTGCTCTGCGGCTGCCTGTACAGCGGCCCGTGGTATAGAGTAGGGGGGGACAGGCAGCAGTGCGTCCTCTCTGCTTCTCCTCCTGCTCTGCGGCTGCCTGTACAGCGGCCCGTGGTATAGAGTAGGGGGGGGACAGGCAGCAGTGCGTCCTCTCTGCTTCTCCTCCTGCTCTGCGGCTGCCTGTACAGCGGCCCGTGGTATAGAGTAGGGGGGGACAGGCAGCAGTGCGTCCTCTCTGCTTCTCCTCCTGCTCTGCGGCTGCCTGTACAGCGGCCCGTGGTATAGAGTAGGGGGGGACAGGCAGCAGTGCGTCCTCTCTGCTTCTCCTCCTGCTCTGCGGCTGCCTGTACAGCGGCCCGTGGTATAGAGTAGGGGGGGACAGGCAGCAGTGCGTCCTCTCTGCTTCTCCTCCTGCTCTGCGGCTGCCTGTACAGCGGCCCGTGGTATAGAGTAGGGGGGGACAGGCAGCAATGCGTCTTCTCTGCTTCTCCTCCTGCTCTGCGGCTGCCTGTACAGCGGCCCGTGGTATAGAGTAGGGGGGGACAGGCAGCAGTGCGTCCTCTCTGCTTCTCCTCCTGCTCTGCGGCTGCCTGTACAGCGGCCCGTGGTATAGAGTAGGGGGGGACAGGCAGCAGTGCGTCCTCTCTGCTTCTCCTCCTGCTCTGCGGCTGCCTGTACAGCGGCCCGTGGTATAGAGTAGGGGGGGGACAGGCAGCAGTGCGTCCTCTCTGCTTCTCCTCCTGCTCTGCGGCTGCCTGTACAGCGGCCCGTGGTATAGAGTAGGGGGGGACAGGCAGCAGTGCGTCCTCTCTGCTTCTCCTCCTCCTGCTCTGCGGCTGCCTGTACAGCGGCCCGTGGTATAGAGTAGGGGGGGACAGGCAGCAGTGCGTCTTCTCTGCTTCTCCTCCTGCTCTGCGGCTGCCTGTACAGCGGCCCGTGGTATAGAGTAGGGGGGGACAGGCAGCAGTGCGTCCTCTCTGCTTCTCCTCCTGCTCTGCGGCTGCCTGTACAGCGGCCCGTGGTATAGAGTAGGGGGGGGACAGGCAGCAGTGCGTCCTCTCTGCTTCTCCTCCTCCTGCTCTGCGGCTGCCTGTACAGCGGCCCGTGGTATAGAGTAGGGGGGACACGCTCCACTGGAACCACCCTGTGCTGAAGTTGGGTTGGATGAGACGTTTGTTATAGGACAAGGGGGGTAATTCTGAGTTGATCGCTAGCAGCCGTTGTTCACACCGATCAGGCTAAAAATCGGCACTTCTGCACATGCGTATGGGGCGCAGTGCGCACGTGTGACGTACTTTCACACAAGACAATGCAGTTTCACACAAGGTCTAGCGACGCTTTTCAGACGCACTGCTGGCCGCAGAGTGATTGACAGGAAGTGGGTGTTTCTGGGAGGTAACTGACCGTTTTCTGGGAGTGTGTGGAAAAACTCAGGCGTGCCAGATAAAAACACAGGAGTGGCTGGGGAAACGCAGGCGTGGTTGGCAGAACGCAGGGCGTGTTTGTTACTTCAAAACAGGAACTAAACAGTCTGAAGTGATCGCTAGCCAGGAGTAGGTCTCGAGCTACTCACAAACTGTACAATCTTTTTTCGTAGCAGCGCTGCGATCAGAGGCGTAGCTAGGGTTTTTGGAGCCCAGGGCAAGATCAATAATGGTGCCCCCCCCCCAAAAAGGAAAGAAACTACAAAAGGAAAGTATGTGCAGATGCCACCAGTGTCACTGTATAGAAAGATGTCAGGGTGTGTATGTATAGATGTAGGTGCAGTGGTCGAAGTTGAATTTTTGAAGGGGGAATGAAAGAGTGCAGATAGCAATTATGCGCGCGCCGTAAGCACGCCCGCTCCGGAAAATGGGTGTGATCACTCAAAAGGGGCGTGTCCTTCAGTGTAATAGGACCCCTTATACCATCTAGTACTGGTGCCCCTTTCACATTATAGCACACGGTATGAGCCGAAATTCACATTACCCCACACGGTATGAGCCGAAATTCACATTATAGCACACGGTATGAGCCAAAATTCACATTATAGCACACGGTATGAGCCAAAATTCATATTATAGCACACGGTATGAGCCAAAATTCACATTACCCCATATGGTATGAGCCGAAAATTCACATTATAGCACATGGTATGAACCGAAATTCACATTATAGCACACGGTATGAGCCAAAATTCACATTACCCCATATGGTATGAGCCGAAATTCACATTACCCCCCACGGTATGAGCCGAAATTCACATTACAGCACACGGTACGAGCCAAAATTCACATTATAGCACACGGTATGAGCCAAAATTCATATTATAGCACAGGGTATGAGCCGAAATTCACATTACCCCATATGGTATGAGCCGAAATTCACATTACCCCACACGGTATGAGCCGAAATTCACATTATAGCACACGGTATGAGCCAAAATTCACATTATAGCACACGGTATGAGCCAAAATTCATATTATAGCACACGGTATGAGCCGAAATTCACATTACCCCATATGGTATGAGACGAAATTCACATTATAGCACATGGTATGAACCGAAATTCACATTATAGCACACGGTATGAGCCAAAATTCACATTACCCCATATGGTATGAGCCGATATTCACATTACCCCACACGGTATGAGCCGAAATTCACATTACAGCACACGGTATGAGCTGAAATTCACATTATAGCACACGGTATGAGCCGAAATTCACATTACAGCACATGGTATAAGCCAAAATTCACATTATAGAGTGAGGGGATCCTACCCCCTTAATTAAAAAGGCATGTGGGGCACTGTGGTGAGGGGTGCCTACCCCCTTAATTAACTAGTCCTGTGGGGCACTGTGGTGAGGGGAGCCTACCCCCTTAATAGACTAATTGCAGAGTTTAGCAGCGGAAGGGCTGCAGCAGTTTCTCACCCCAAGCTGCGTCGCTTCTGCCACCTCCGACACTCCACATATTCGGCACCACCCAGGATGCAGAGCACTGCACCGGGGATGCACCCTTTTCAGTGTGGTCTGCTGCGCTCCGAAGGGGTTCTTCTCTCCTACTGCAGGATCCCGATGTGCTCCGTCCTCCCCGCTGTTACTGCCACGGTAAGCATTAGTACCGTTTACCGCAGAGGCCATTTACTGAGGCATATGTATTAAATCTCGGGAACTGAGATGCCCTTCTCACCATACAGCTGTGTCACCGAGCCGGGCGGGGGGACAGCCAGCAGCATGCCGGATATCAGCAGCCGAGGGTGCGGGCTGTACATACTTGAGGCAGCCTGATATTCAACAGTGGTGAGAGCCTCCGGAGCCCGCACCCCCGAAGCTGCAGTACGCCGGCAGAGGACACCCATCCCCCGAACCCTGCGTAGCCCAAAGCCGGAGATCGGCAGCATGTTGAACGCGGAAGCAGAAGCTGCTTATTGCCGGTCAACATGCTGCTGATCTCCGGCTTTGGGCTCCGCACCGCTCCGCACGTGCCTTACAGCCCGCACGCTCGGCTGCTGATATCCGGCATGCTGCCCCTGCTGCTGACTTTATACCCGCCCGGCTCGCCCACCCAGCTGGATGGTGAGTGAAAAGGGCATCTCAGTGCCCGTGATTTAATACATATCCCTCTTCGGTAAATGGCCATTAGTACATCCCGCCCACACACACAGACTGCCCCACCCCCTTACTTACACACACACACACACACACACACACACACACTGATTACACACACACAGACTGGCCACCCCCAAACCCTACACACACCCACTCAGACTACACACACATTCTCATACTTTCCCTTCCCCCACACACACTGGACTGCAAAAATGTACACACACTCACACTGTCCCACACACACACAATTAACACACACTCACACTGTCCCACACACACAATTAACACACACGCACTGTCCCACACACCAGTGGCGTGTGGTGAGGTCAGTGGCTGGTGAGGCACTACAGCCATAATGTCCGCCGAATCCTGCCGATGAGCCCTACCGCCACCGAGCCAATGCCTGCCACTGCCTCTGAGCCGAAGCCTGCTGCCACCACCAATGGCTTACAAACTCGCCCAACATAAACTGACCCAGCCCTCCGCCACTAATTTGCACCTCAGTCCGATGCCGCCAATGCCCGCTGCCTGCCTGCTCATCATACTTGTCATATATTGTACATTTTTATAGAAAAAAATTATAATTAGTGTTTGGGACTGGGAAGGGAGTGGGAGGAGGACATGAATGAAATGTTGTTGTCCAGGGCTTCCATTAACTTAATGGAGAAGGGTCTGAATGGGTTAAAAAATGTTAAAAAAAATGCGTGAGGTCCCCCCTCCTAAGTATAACCAGCCTCGGGCTCTATGAGCCGGTCCTGGTTGTTTAAATACTGGGAAAAAATTGGACAGGGGTTCCCCGTATTTAGACAACCAGCACCGGGCTCTTGGTCCGGTCCTGGTTCCAAAAATCCAGGGGACAAAAGATGTAGGGGTCCCCCATATTTTTAAAACCAGCACCAGGCTCCACTAGCCAGGGACGTAATGCCACAGCCGGGGGACACATTTATGTAGGTCCCTGCAGCCGTGGCATTAGCCCCCCAACTAGTCACCACTGGTCGGGGTTCCCTGGAGGAGTGGGGACCCCTTAAATCAAGGGGTCACCCCACCCCCCTCCAGGCACCCAAGGGCCAGGGGTGAAGCCCGAGGCTGTCCCCCCCTCATCCGTGGGTGCTGGATGGGAGGCTGATAGCCATGTGTGTAAAAAAAAAGAATATTGTTTTTTGTTGTGGAACTACAAGGCCCAGCAAGCCTCCCCCAATTGCTGGTACTTGGAGAACCTCAAGTACCAGCATGTGGGGAAATAACGGGCCCACTGGTACCTGTAGTTCTACAACAGAAAAAATACCCAAATAAAAACACAGCTCACACACCGTGACAGTAAAAATTTATTAAAACACACTGACACACTCTCACATACTTACCTACATCCCACGCCGGTCACATCCACTTGTCCAGTAGAATCCAATAGGGGTAGCTGTAAAAATGAGACACATTACTTACCTACATCCCACGCCGGTCACGTCCACTTGTCCAGTAGAATCCAGTAGGGGAATCTGTAAAAATGAGAGACACATTACTTACCTACATCCCACGCCAGTCACGTCCACTTGTCCAGTAGAATCCAATAGGGGTAGCTGTAAAAATGAGACACATTACTTACCTACATCCCACGCCGGTCACGTCCACTTGTCCAGTAGAATTCAATAGGGGTACCTGTAAAAATGAGAGACAGATTACTTACCTACATCCCACGCTGGTCACGTCCACTTGTCCAGTAGAATCCAATAGGGGTACCTGTAAAAATGAGAGACAGATTACTTACCTACATCCCACGCTGGTCACGTCCACTTGTCCAGTAGAATCCAATAGGGGTACCTGTAAAAATGAGAGACAGATTACTTACCTACATCCCACGCCGGTCACGTCCACTTGTCCAGTAGAATCCAATAGGGGTACCTGTAAAAATGAGAGACAGATTACTTACCTACATCCCACGCCGGTCACGTCCACTTGTCCAGTAGAATCCAATAGGGTACCTGTAAAAATGAGAGAGATTACTTACCTACATCCCATGCCGGTCACGTCTACTTGTCCAGTAGAATCCAATAGGGGCACCTGTAAAAATGAAAATCATACTTACACATCCACGGGAGAGAGAGAGAGAGAGAGAGAGAGAGAGAGAGACTAACCTGCTGCTGCTGGGGAGAGCCGCACACACTGCAGGGCAACGCCGGGAGGACGGAGCCGGCGGAGGAGGGGGAGAGCCGCACACCACCGCTCCTGTCAGCGGGAGGACGGAGCCAGCGGAGGAAGGGGAGAGCCGCACAGGGGAGAGCCGCACAACGCCGCTCCTGTCAGCGGTGGCGGAGGACTGGGGGGGGGGGCGCACACTGCAGACGCCACTCACCGCCGGGGGACCCGCCACCTGCAGCGCCGCGTGTAGGTGATTGGACAAGTGGATCCAGCACTGGATCCACTGTCCAATCACAGGTGCCTCGCTGACATGGAGGTGGTGTCCCTGTCAGCGAGGCACTTGTTTCAGTGCCGCTTTCCCCATCTGTTTTAATGGGCTTTTACAGCCCAGTGCTTGGCCCCGCCCCTCGCTCTGTCCCGTTTCCATTCTGTATGGGAGGCACTGCTGTCAGTGCCTCCCATACACATTTAAGGTAGAAAAATTATTAGAATGAAATAAAGAAGATACTTATGACACAGAATATGTGTCATATATTTATCTTCTTTATATTATTTTAATAATTAATCACAGGGGAGGCACTGCCTCCCCTGACTGCACGTCCCTGCCACACACACACGCAATTAACACACACGCACACTGTCCCACACACACACAATTAACACACACGCACACTGTCCCACACACACACAATTAACACACACTCATACTGTCCCACACACACACACACACACACAATTAACACACACTCACACTGTCCCACACACACACATACACACAATTAACACACACGCACACTGTCCCACACACAATTAACACACACGCACACTGTCCCAAACACACACAATTAACACACACGCACACTGTCCCACACACACACACACACACACACAATTAACACACACTCACACTGTCCCACACACACACAATTAACACACACGCACACTGTCCCACACACACACAATTAACACACACGCACACTGTCCCACATACAATTAACACACACGCACACTGTCCCACACACACACACACACGCAATTAACACACACGCACACTGTCCTACACACAATTAACACACACGCACACTGTCCCACACACACACACACACACACACACACACACACACAATTAACACACATGCACACTGTCCCACCACACACACAATTAACATACACTCACACTGTCCCACACACACACACACACACACACACACACACACACACAATTAACACACACGCACACTGTACCACACACAATTAACACACACGCACACTGTCCCACACACACACAATTAACACACACGCACACTGTCCCACACACACAATTAACACACACGCACACTGTCCCACACACACACACACAATTAACACACACACACTGCACACACACACACACAATTAACACACACGCACACTGTCCCACACACAATTAACACACACGCACACTGTCCCACACACACACACAATTAACACACACTCAAACTGTCCCACACAAACACAATTAACACACACTCACACTGTCCCACACACACACACAATTAACACACACGCACACTGTACCACACACAATTAACACACACGCACACTGTCCCACACACACAATTAACACACACTGTCCCACATGCACACACAATTAACACACACTCACACTGTCACACACACACACACACACACACACACACACACAATTAACACACACGCACACTGTCCCACACACAATTAACACACACGCACACTGTCCCACACACAATTAACACACACGCACACTGTCCCACACACACACAATTAACACACACACACACTGTCCCACACTCACACAATTAACACACACGCACACTGTCCCACACACACACACACACAATTAACACACACGCACACTGTCCCACACACACACACACACACACACACACACACACACAATTAACACACACGCACACTGTCCCACACACACACACACACACACACACACACACACAATTAACACACACGCACACTGTCCCACACACAATTAACACACACGCACACTGTCCCACACACACACAATTAACACACACTCATACTGTCCCACACACACACACACACACACACACTGTCCCACACACACACACACACTGTCCCACACACACACACACACACAATTAACACACACGCACACTGTCCCACACACAATTAACACACACGCACACTGTCCCACACACACACAATTAACACACACTCAAACTGTCCCACACAAACACAATTAACACACACTCACACTGTCCCACACACACACACACACACACAATTTACACACACGCACACTGTCCCACACAAAATTAACACACACGCACACTGTCCCACACACACACAATTAACACACACTGTCCCACAAGCACACTGTCCCACACACACACACACTGTCCCGCACCCCCTTCCCCTCTCCCGACAGGAAAGTCTAAACCTTACCCCGCTCACCTGCACTGTTCTGAGGCCGCGCACCTCCGAGGTCGCGATTGTGCAATGTTCACTTTGTAGGGGGGGAGTGGGGGGAGGCTCCTGGCTGCCGCTGCCTGTCCAGTGTGACAGGCACAGCAGCCGGGGAGACAGGGAAAGCGCCGCGGGTAGCGCCGGCAGAATCCCTGACGCATGGGGTGAACGGGCCGTGCAGGTGCCAGTGGCGCCCCCCCTCTGTTGGGGCTGCCATGGCGCCCAGGGCACGTGCCCTGCTCGCCCCATGCTAGATACGCCTCTGGCTGCGATCCTTTCAGGCGCACTTCTGCTAAGCTAAGATACACTCCCAGAGGGCGGCGGCATAGTGTGTGCAATGCTGCTGAAAGATTTGGGTGGGTTATATTGTTTCTGTGCAGGGTAAATACTGGCTGCTTTATTTTTTTCACTGCAATTTAGATTGCAGATTGAACACACCCACCCAAATCTAACTCTCTCTGCACATGTTACATCTGCCTCCCCTGCAGTGCACATGGTTTTGCCCAACTGCTAACAAAGGCCCTCATTCCGAGTTGTTCGCTCGCTAGCTACTTTTAGCAGCTTTGCACACGCTAAGCCGCCGCCTACTGGGAGTGAATATTAGCTTAGCAGAATTGCGAACGAAAGGTTCGCAGAATTGCGAATAGAAATTTCTTAGCAGTTTCTGAGTAGCTCGAGACTTACTCCTACACTGCAATCAGTTCAGTCAGTTTCGTTCCTGGTTTGACGTCACAAACACACCCAGCGTTCGCCCAGACACTCCTCCGTTTATCCAGACACTCCCGCGTTTTTCCCTGAAACACTGCGAACATTGCGCATGCGCAGTTTGCGACTTATCGCACCGATGCAAAGAAAAAGAACGAGCGAACAACTCGGAATGAGGGCCAAAGTTCCTGCTGCGATCAACTCTGAATTACCCCCAATGTCAGAAGTTACACATTTTAGCATCTCAGTCCAGCTGCACATGGGCCCTCATTCCGAGTTGTTCACTCGCTAGCAGATTTTATTAGCATTGCACACGCTAAGCCGCCGCCCTCTGGGAGTGAATCTTAGCTTAGCAGAATTGCGAATAGAAATTTCTTAGCAGTTTCTGAGTAGTTCCAGACTTACTCCTACACTGCGATCAGTTCAGTCAGTTTCGTTCCTGGTTTGACGTCACACACACACCCAGCGTTCGCCCAGACACTCCTCCGTTTCTCCAGATACTCCCGCGTTTTTCCCTGAAACGCCTGCGTTTTTTCACACACTCCCCGAAAATGACCAGTTTCCGCCCAGAAACACCCACTTCCTGTCAATCACACTCCGATCAGCAGAACGATGAAAAAACCTTGTTATGCCGTGAGTAAAATACCTAACTTATGTGCTAATTTACTTGGCGCAGGCGCGCTGCGTACATTGCGCATGCACAGTTTGCGACTAATCGCTCCGTAGCAAAAAAAAATAACGAGCGAACAACTCCGAATGACCCCCAGTAACTCTATAGAAACCTGTGGGACTCGTATATCTGCTGCAGTACTCTCTGTTACTTCTTGGGGATACCTAATATTTGTGAGTACCCCCCAAAAACACCATGGCCCTCATTCCGAGTTGATCGGTCGCAAGGCGAATTTAGCAGAGTTACACACGCTAAGCCGCCGCCTACTGGGAGTGTATCTTAGCATCTTAAAATTGCGACCGATGTATTCGCAATATTGCGCTCACAAACTACTTAGCAGTTTTAGAGTAGCTCCAGACTTACTCTGCCTGTGCGATCATTTCAGTGCTTGTCGTTCCTGGTTTGACGTCACAAACACACCCAGCGTTCGCCCAACCACTCCCCCGTTTCTCCGGCCACTCCTGCGTTTTTTCCGGAAACGGTAGCGTTTTCAGCCACACTCCCATAAAACGGCCTGTTTCCGCCCAGTAACACCCATTTCCTGTCAATCACATTACGATCGCCGGAGCGATGAAAAAGCCGTGAGTAAAAATACTATCTTCATAGCAAAGATACTTGGCGCAGTCGCAGTGCGAATATTGCGCATGCGCACTAAGCGGAATTTCACTGCGATGCGATGAAAAATACCGAGCGAACGACTCGGAATGAGGGCCCAAATGCTGCAAATGTACTTTAATAAGTAGGCCCTGCTATAATGTGTCTGCCCTAGACAGCTGACACTGATTCCGGTATAACCCCAGGTATTATATAATGTGTCTGCCCTAGACAGCTGACACTGATTCCGGTATAACCCCAGGTATTATATAATGTGTCTGCCCTAGACAGCTGACACTGATTCCGGTATAACCCCAGGTATTATATAATGTGTCTGCCCTAGACAGCTGACACTGATTCCGGTATAACCCCAGGTATTATATAATGTGTCTGCCCTAGACAGCTGACACTGATTCCGGTATAACCCCAGGTATTATATAATGTGTCTGCCCTAGACAGCTGACACTGATTCCGGTATAACCCCAGGTATTATATAATGTGTCTGCCCTAGACAGCTGACACTGATTCCGGTATAACCCCAGGTATTATATAATGTGTCTGCCCTAGACAGCTGACACTGATTCCGGTATAACCCCAGGTATTATATAATGTGTCTGCCCTAGACAGCTGACACTGATTCCGGTATAACCCCAGGTATTATATAATGTGTCTGCCCTAGACAGCTGACACTGATTCCGGTATAACCCCAGGTATTATATAATGTGTCTGCCCTAGACAGCTGACACTGATTCCGGTATAACCCCAGGTATTATATAATGTGTCTGCCCTAGACAGCTGACACTGATTCCGGTATAACCCCAGGTATTATATAATGTGTCTGCCCTAGACAGCTGACTCTGATTCCGGTATAACCCCAGGTATTATATAATGTGTCTGCCCTAGACAGCTGACTCTGATTCCGGTATAACCCCAGGTATTATATAATGTGTCTGCCCTAGACAGCTGACACTGATTCCGGTATAACCCCAGGTATTATATAATGTGTCTGCCCTAGACAGCTGACTCTGATTCCGGTATAACCCCAGGTATTATATAATGTGTCTGCCCTAGACAGCTGACTCTGATTCCGGTATAACCCCAGGTATTATATAATGTGTCTGCCCTAGACAGCTGACACTGATTCCGGTATAACCCCAGGTATTATATAATGTGTCTGCCCTAGACAGCTGACACTGATTCCGGTATAACCCCAGGTATTATATAATGTGTCTGCCCTAGACAGCTGACACTGATTCCGGTATAACCCCAGGTATTATATAATGTGTCTGCCCTAGACAGCTGACTCTGATTCCGGTATAACCCCAGGTATTATATAATGTGTCTGCCCTAGACAGCTGACTCTGATTCCGGTATAACCCCAGGTATTATAGGGACAAATTCAGACCTGATCGCTAGGCTGCGTTTTCGTACTGCGGGTGATCATGTCTGAACTGTGCATGCGCCGCAGTGCGCCGGCGCATGCCAGAGATGCTATCAGTATGATTGACAGGCAGAGGCATTTTGGGGGTGCGGTCCGGGCAAAGCAGGTGTGCCCGGACCGCGTGGGAGGTGGACATCATACGCAGCCGCTGCGACCTAGAGAGCGTTGGGTAGCTCCCTGCCAGCACGCAGGAGCTGCGCTGGTAGGAAGCTACTCCTCAGGTACAAAAGCATCGTCGCCGTTCAATGCTTTTGTACCTGTGCGGCGGCGGCGGGAGGGCCAGACATGCGGGGCGGACTAGCCCTGTGCTGGACGTCCCCCCGTGTGTCAGGGTGGCTGATCGTAGCTGAGCTAAATTTTGCACGGCTACGATCAGGTCTGAATTAGGCCCGCAGTCAGGTAGGTCAGGAAAGCGCTGCAGAACCGCAGCCGGTGTAACAGAACGTCTACTTTATTACCCTCTGCAATGTGATTACTCTGCCATCAGCGCAGAACGCGTCTTGTGTCTCACGCTGGAAGCGACAAGCTCGGCTGGGAGATCTAAATTAATGTTTTCCAAAGCTCTGACACGTGTAATAATATATTACAGAGGTAACAATGGCGCTCGCGTCCTCAGATATCACATATAAATATGGAAAGCATGAAACAAAGCTGATGTCAGCGAAAGCGTAACATAAATCCTGCAGAATCCGCGGCGCTGGCTGTCATCTGTCTGCTCAGATAATGGGGGGATTGGGGAGACGGAGGGCCTGATTCTGAGTGGCTGCATCTAGCGTGCGGGTCTGTCACTTCTCACCAACAGCTGAATGGGCACTAGCGGACAGCGAGCGGGCATTCCCGTGTAAGAGAAGCGCCTGGTGAGCCTGTGGCGAGAAGCTGCGGCTATTCGGAGTCATGCGTATGGACTGTGTCGCTCCTTCCTTTTTCCAACTGATACAAACATAAGCTGGGTACACGCTGTGCGTTTTTTTGGTTGAACCCACAATCGGCGCTGCGTTTCTGCCAGTGAAAGCGCCTGACATCGGTGGTAGACATTTGCTGGTGAATTTGCATTTGTCCGCCCGCACAGAGTATGACTCAGTCATGTAAAGGCGGAGGCTATATGGGCAGATTACAGAATGGCCGCACCGTTCAGGATATCCGGACCTTCTGGCATTAATCGTAATGGAGCATTATATGGCTGTTTTCTACTGTTCTATCTGCGTTCGGCCCATACTACGCCGATATGACATGCCGATCATACCATTACTGGCAAATCAGTCCAATAATTGTGTATTGTGTACCTCCGAATGTAGCGCAGGCCGCCAGCCAATAGGAGCTCCTGATTGGCTGCCAGACCACGAGTTTCCGATTGGCTGGCAGCCAGCGCCACATTTGAAATGCCTCCTGCGCTGTCACTTTCTCCATGGCTGCCCGGCCCACTGTCACTCAGTATCTCTACGGTTGCCGGGGCCTCCATGCTACTCAGCACCGTCTCACCCAGCCAGCACTGCCAGCTGCCACCTGCCTCAACCTGTCTGACTGGGGCCCTCATTCCGAGTTGTTCGCTTGCTAGCTGCTTTTAGCAGCATTGCACACGCCTCTGGGAGTGTACCTTAGCTTAGCAGAAGTGTGAACGAAAGGATCGTACCGCGGCTAGAAAAAAAGATTGTGCAGTTTCTGAGCAGCTCCAGACCTACTCCTAGATTGCGATCACTTCAGACTATTTAGTTCCTGTTTTGATGTCATGAACACGCCCTGCGTTCGGCCAGCCACGCCTGCGTTTCCCCAGGCACGCCTGCGTTTGTATCTAGCACGCCTGCGTTTTTCCACACACTCCCAGAAAAAGGCCAGTTACCTCCCAGAAACACCCACTTCCTGTCAATCACTCTGCGGCCAGCAGTGCGACTGAAAAGCGTCGCTAGACCTTGTGTGAAACTACATCGGCTTTTGTGAAAGTACGTCGCGCGTGCGCATTGTGCCGCATACGCATGCGCAGAAGTGCCATTTTTTTTGCCTGATCGCTGCACAGTGGCCGAAAACAGCTAGCGAACAACTTGGAATGACCACCTGTGAGGGGCCTGCAGGAGATCCTGATAAGATGTGGATCTAGGGCATACTTGCCTACCCTCCCGGAATGGCAGGGAGGCTCCCGAAAATCGGGTGACCCTCCCGGCCCCCCGGAAAGGTGGGCAAGCCTCCCGCTTTCCCCCTCGGCCGCCCGCAGCAGAGAACAAGTGGGCGGCCCGAGGGGGTCCGATGACGGGATTCGCGCTGAATCGCGTCATCGTAGCTCCGCCCCCCGCTATGCAGCGCCTCGTTTCTCGGCACAGCACAGCGGGGGGTGGAGTCCCGATGACGTGACCCTGATACCACGCCCCCGGACCGCGCCATCCTGCTGCTGGCCACGCCCCCCGAACAGCCCATCCTGCTGCCAGCCACGCCCCCGTGCACCTACAACGCTGCCTCCTCCCGGAGGAGGAGGCAGCAAAGTAGGTAAGTATGATCTAGGGCCTAGGCCCTCATTCCGAGTTGTTCGCTCGCTAGCTGCTTTTAGCAGCAGTGCAAACGCTAAGCCGCCGCCCTCTGGGAGTGTATCTTAGTAGAAGCAGAAGTGCGAACGACAGGTTAGCACTTCTGCAACTAAAAAATTTCCTGCAGTTTCTGAGTAGCTCCAGACCTACTCCTATCTTGCGATGACTGCAGTCTGTTTAGTTCCTGGTCTGACGTCACAAACACGCCCTGCGTTCGGCCAGCCACTCCCCCGTTTCTCCAGCCACTCCTGCGTTTTTACCTGGCATGCCTGCGTTTTTTAGCACACTCCCTGAAAACGCTGAGTGGCCGCTCAGAAACACCCACTTCCTGTCACTCAAACAACGAACACTGAAAAGCGTCGCTCGAGCTTGTGTAACACTACAAAGTTTTGTGTGAAAGTACTTAGCGCATGCGCGCTGCGTACAATGCGCATGCGCATAAATGCCGTTTTTTCACCCGATCGCTGCGCTGCGAAAAAAACGGCAGCGAGCGATCAACTCCGAATGAGGGCCCTAATTCAGATCTGATCACAGCAGCAAATTT
>NC_086451.1:485232324-485349824 GCF_028390025.1 Pseudophryne corroboree
CCTGCGTTTTTCCGCACACTCCCTGAAAACGGTCAGTTGCCACCCAGAAACGCCCACTTCCTGTCAATCACTCTGCGGCCAGCAGTGCGACTGAAAAGCTTCGCTAGACCTTGTGTGACACTACATCGTTCCTTGTAATAGTATGACGCGCGTGCGCATAACACCACATGTGCAGAAGTGCCTTTTTTTGTATGATCGCTGCGCAGCGAACATTTTCAGCTAGCGATCAACTCGGAATGACCCCCATAGAGCCTAATTCAGATCTGATCGCTGCTGTGCGCAGGTCAGCTCTGCGATCGTCTCTGCCTGATTGACAGGTAGAGGTGGTCGTTGGGCGGGAAGGGGTAGGCTGGCGGCGTTTGGACGCTGTTTTAGGGGCGTGCTCCGGGCAACGCAGGTCATTCCCGGACCGTGCAGGAGGCGAGCCGCGGCGGCAGCGTGATGTCACACGCAGCCGCTGCGACCCGGATAGCAACAAGTAGCTCCTGCAGTCTCTCATCCCTGGCGGCCTTTGCAGCAGTCTCTCAGCCCTGGCGGCCTTTGCAGCAGTCTCTCAGCCCTGGCGGCCTTTGCAGCAGTCTCTCAGCCCTGGCGGCCTTTGCAGCAGTCTCTCATCCCTGGCGGCCTTTGCAGCAGTCTCTCAGCCCTGGCGGCCTTTGCAGCAGTCTCTCAGCCTTGGCGGCCTTTGCAGCAGTCTCTCATCCCTGGCGGCCTTTGCAGCAGTCTCTCAGCCTTGGCGGCCTATGTAGCAGTCTCCCAGCCTTGGCGGCCTTTGCAGCAGTCTCTCATCCCTGGCGGCCTTTGCAGCAGTCTCTCAGCCTTGGCGGCCTTTGCAGCAGTCTCTCAGCCTTGGCGGCCTATGTAGCAGTCTCCCAGCCTTGGCGGCCTTTGCAGCAGTCTCTCATCCCTGGCGGCCTTTGCAGCAGTCTCTCAGCCTTGGCGGCCTTTGCAGCAGTCTCTCAGCCTTGGCGGCCTTTGCAGCAGTCTCTCAGCCTTGGCGGCCTTTGCAGCAGTCTCTCAGCCTTGACGGCCTTTGCAGCAGTCTCTCATCCCTGGCGGCCTTTGCAGCAGTCTCTCAGCCTTGGCGGCCTTTGCAGCAGTCTCTCAGCCTTGGCGGCCTTTGCAGCAGTCTCTCAGCCTTGACGGCCTTTGCAGCAGTCTCTCATCCCTGGCGGCCTTTGCAGCAGTCTCTCAGCCTTGGCGGCCTTTGCAGCAGTCTCTCAGCCCTGGCGGCTTTTGCAGCAGTCTCTCATCCCTGGCGGCCTTTGCAGCAGTCTCTCAGCCTTGGCGGCCTATGTAGCAGTCTCCCAGCCTTGGCGGCCTTTGCAGCAGTCTCTCAGCCTTGGCGGCCTTTGCAGCAGTCTCTCAGCCTTGGCGGCCTTTGCAGCAGTCTCTCAGCCTTGACGGCCTTTGCAGCAGTCTCTCATCCCTGGCGGCCTTTGCAGCAGTCTCTCAGCCTTGGCGGCCTTTGCAGCAGTCTCTCAGCCCTGGCGGCTTTTGCAGCAGTCTCTCATCCCTGGCGGCCTTTGCAGCAGTCTCTCAGCCTTGGCGGCCTATGTAGCAGTCTCCCAGCCTTGGCGGCCTTTGCAGCAGTCTCTCATCCCTGGCGGCCTTTGCAGCAGTCTCTCAGCCTTGGCGGCCTTTGCAGCAGTCTCTCAGCCTTGGCGGCCTTTGCAGCAGTCTCTCATCCCTGGCGGCCTTTGCAGCAGTCTCTCATCCCTGGCGGCCTTTGCAGCAGTCTCTCAGCCTTGGCGGCCTTTGCAGCAGTCTCTCAGCCTTGGCGGCCTTTGCAGCAGTCTCTCATCCCTGGCGGCCTTTGCAGCAGTCTCTCAGCCTTGGCGGCCTTTGCAGCAGTCTCTCAGCCTTGGCGGCCTTTGCAGCAGTCTCCCAGCCTTGGCGGCCTTTGCAGCAGTCTCTCAGCCTTGGCGGCCTTTGCAGCAGTCTCTCATCCCTGGCGGCCTTTGCAGCAGTCTCCCAGCCTTGGCGGCCTTTGCAGCAGTCTCTCAGCCTTGGCGGCCTTTGCAGCAGTCTCTCAGCCTTGGCGGCCTGTGCAGCAGTCTCTCAGCCTTAGCAGCCTTTGCAGCAGTCTCTCAGCCTTGACGGCCTTTGCAGCAGTCTCTCATCCCTGGCGGCCTTTGCAGCAGTCTCTCAGCCTTAGCGGCCTATGTAGCAGTCTCCCAGCCTTGGCGGCCTTTGCAGCAGTCTCTCATCCCTGGCGGCCTTTGCAGCAGTCTCTCAGCCTTGGCGGCCTTTGCAGCAGTCTCTCAGCCTTGGCGGCCTTTGCAGCAGTCTCTCATCCCTGGCGGCCTTTGCAGCAGTCTCTCAGCCTTGGCGGCCTTTGCAGCAGTCTCTCAGCCTTGGCGGCCTTTGCAGCAGTCTCTCAGCCTTGACGGCCTTTGCAGCAGTCTCTCCTCCCTGGCGGTCTTTGCAGCAGTCTCTCAGCCTTGGCGGCCTTTGCAGCAGTTTCTCATCCTTGGCGGCCGTGGCAGGAACGCCAGTGAATGCTCCCAGAGGCACTGTAAGAGAGGAGGGGGCCTTGCACCCAGTATAGGAACGCCAGTGAATGCGTCCAGAGGCGCTGTAAGAGAGGAGGGTCCCTTGCACCCAGTATAGGAACGCCAGTGAATGCACCCAGAGGCGCTGTAAGAGAGGAGGGGGCCCTTGCACCCAGTATAGGAACGCCAGTGAATGCACCCAGAGGCGCTGTAAGAGAGGAGGGGGCCCTTGCACCCAGTATAGGAACGCCAGTGAATGCGCCCAGAGGCGCTGTAAGAGAGGAGGGGGCCTTTACACCCAGTATAGGAACGCCAGTGAATGCGCCCAGAGGCGCTGTAAGAGAGGAGGGGGCCCTTACACCCAGTATAGGAACGCCAGTGAATGCGCCCAGAGGCGCTGTAAGAGAGGAGGGGGCCTTGCACCCAGTATAGGAACGCCAGTGAATGCGTCCAGAGGCGCTGTAAGAGAGGAGGGGGCCCTTGCACCCAGTATAGGAACGCCAGTGAATGCGTCCAGAGGCGCTGTAAGAGAGGAGGGGGCCCTTGCACCCAGTATAGGAACGCCAGTGAATGCGTCCAGAGGCGCTGTAAGAGAGGAGGGGGCCCTTACACCCAGTATAGGAACGCCAGTGAATGCGGCCAGAGGCGCTGTAAGAGAGGAGGGGGCCCTTGCACCCAGTATAGGAACGCCAGTGAATGCGGCCAGAGGCGCTGTAAGAGAGGAGGGGGCCCTTGCACCCAGTATAGGAACGCCAGTGAATGCGCCCAGAGGCGCTGTAAGAGAGGAGGGGGCCCCTGCACCCAGTATAGGAACGCCAGTGAATGCACCCAGAGGCGCTGTAAGAGAGGAGGGGGCCTTGCACCCAGTATAGGAACGCCAGTGAATGCGCCCAGAGGCGCTGTAAGAGAGGAGGGGGCCTTTACACCCAGTATAGGAACGCCAGTGAATGTGTCCAGAGGCGCTGTAAGAGAGGAGGAGGCCCTTACACCCAGTATAGGAACGCCAGTGAATGCGCCCAGAGATGCTGTAAGAGAGGAGGGGGCCTTTGCACCCAGTATAGGAACGCCAGTGAATGCGCCCAGAGGCGCTGTAAGAGAAGAGGGGGCCCTTACACCCAGTATAGGAACGCCAGTGAATGCGTCCAGAGGCGCTGTAAGAGAGCAGGGGGCCCTTACACCCAGTATAGGAACGCCAGTGAATGCGTCCAGAGGCGCTGTAAGAGAGGAGGGGGCCCTTGCACCCAGTATAGGAACGCCAGTGAATGTGCCCAGAGGCACTGTAAGAGAGGAGGGGGCCCTTGCACCCAGTATAGGAACGCAAGTGAATGCGTCCAGAGGCGCTGTAAGAGAGGAGGGGGCCCTTGCACCCAGTATAGGAACGCCAGTGAATGCATCCAGAGGCGCTGTAAGAGAGGAGGGGCCCTTGCACCCAGTATAGGAACGCCAGTGAATGCGCCCAGAGGCGCTGTAAGAGAGGAGGGGGCCCTTACACCCAGTATAGGAACGCCAGTGAATGCGTACAGAGGCACTGTAAGAGAGGAGGGGGCCCTTACACCCAGTATAGGAACGCCAGTGAATGCGTCCAGAGGCGCTGTAAGAGAGGAGGGGCCCTTACACCCGGTATAGGAACGCCAGTGAATGCGCCCAGAGGCGCTGTAAGAGAGGAGGGGGCCCTTGCACCCAGTATAGGAATGCCAGTGAATGTGCCCAGAGGCGCTGTAAGAGAGGAGGGGCCCTTGCACCCAGTATAGGAACGCCAGTGAATGCGCCCAGAGGCGCTGTAAGAGAGGAGGGGCCCTTACACCCAGTATAGGAACGCCAGTGAATGCGCCCAGAGGCGCTGTAAGAGAAGAGGGGCCCTTGCACCCAGTATAGGAACGCCAGTGAATGCGCCCAGAGGAGCTGTAAGAGAGGAGGGGCCCTTACACCCAGTATAGGAACGCCAGTGAATGCGCCCAGAGGCGCTGTAAGAGAGGAGGGGCCCTTGCACCCAGTATAGGAACGCCAGTGAATGCGTCCAGAGGCGCTGTAAGAGAGGAGGGGCCCTAACACCCAGTATAGGAACGCCAGTGAATGCGCCCAGAGGCGCTGTAAGAGAGGAGGGGCCCTTGCACCCAGTATAGGAACGCCAGTGAATGCGTCCAGAGGCGCTGTAAGAGAGGAGGGGGCCCTGCACCCAGTATAGGAACGCCAGTGAATGTTCCCAGAGGTGCTGTAAGAGAGGAGGGGGCCCTTGCACCCAGTATAGGAACGCCAGTGAATGCGCCCAGAGGCGCTGTAAGAGAGGAGGGGGCCCTTGCACCCAGTATAGGAACGCCAGTGAATGCGTCCAGAGGCGCTGTAAGAGAGGAGGGGGGCCTTGCACCCAGTATAGGAACGCCAGTGAATGCGCACAGAGGCGCTGTAAGAGAGGAGGGTCCCCTGCACCCAGTATAGGAACGCCAGTGAATGCACCCAGAGGCGCTGTAAGAGAGGAGGGGGCCTTACACCCAGTATAGGAACGCCAGTGAATGTGTCCAGAGGCGCTGTAAGAGAGGAGGGGGCCCTTACACCCAGTATAGGAACGCCAGTGAATGCGTCCAGAGGCGCTGTAAGAGAGGAGGGGCCCTTACACCCAGTATAGGAACGCCAGTGAATGCGCCCAGAGGCGCTGTAAGAGAGGAGGGGCCCTTGCACTCAGTATAGGAACGCCAGTGAATGCGCCCAGAGGCGCTGTAAGAGAGGAGGGGACCCTTACACCCAGTATAGGAACGCCAGTGAATGCCTCCAGAGGCGCTGTAAGAGAGGAGGGGGCCCTTGCACCCAGTATAGGAACGCCAGTGAATGCGCCCAGAGGCGCTGTAAGAGAGGAGGGGCCCTTGCACCCAGTATAGGAACGCCAGTGAATGCGCCCAGAGGCGCTGTAAGAGAGGAGGGGGCCTTGCACCCAGTATAGGAACGCCAGTGAATGCGCCCAGAGGTGCTGTAAGAGAGGAGGGGCCCTTACACCCAG
Source organism: Pseudophryne corroboree (assembly GCF_028390025.1). Classification (NCBI taxonomy): domain Eukaryota; kingdom Metazoa; phylum Chordata; class Amphibia; order Anura; family Myobatrachidae; genus Pseudophryne; species Pseudophryne corroboree. The sequence continues at coordinate 485,237,812 of NC_086451.1, forward strand.
TATAGGAACGCCAGTGAATGCCTCCAGAGGCGCTGTAAGAGAGGAGGGGCCCTTGCACTCAGTATAGGAACGCCAGTGAATGCGCCCAGAGGCGCTGTAAGAAAGGAGGGGCCCTTGCACTCAGTATAGGAACGCCAGTGAATGCGCCCAGAGGCGCTGTAAGAGAGGAGGGGGCCCCTGCACCCAGTATAGGAACGCCAGTGAATGCGTCCAGAGGCGCTGTAAGAGAGGAGGGGGCCCTTGCACCCAGTATAGGAACGCCAGTGAATGCCTCCAGAGGCGCTGTAAGAGAGGAGGGGGCCCTTGCACCCAGTATAGGAACGCCAGTGAATGCGTCCAGAGGCGCTGTAATAGAGGAGGGGCCCTTGCACCCAGTATAGGAACGCCAGTGAATGCGTCCAGAGGCGCTGTAAGAGAGGAGGGGGCCCTTGCACCCAGTATAGGAACGCCAGTGAATGCGTCCAGAGGCGCTGTAAGAGAGGAGGGGGCCCTTACACCCAGTATAGGAACGCCAGTGAATGCGCCCAGAGGCGCTGTAAGAGAGGAGGGGGCCCTTGCACCCAGTATAGGAACGCCAGTGAATGCGTCCAGAGGCGCTGTAAGAGAGGAGGGGGCCCTTACACCCAGTATAGGAACGCCAGTGAATGCGCCCAGAGGCGCTGTAAGAGAGGAGGGGGCCCTTGCACCCAGTATAGGAACGCCAGTGAATGCGTCCAGAGGCGCTGTAAGAGAGGAGGGGACCCTTACACCCAGTATAGGAACGCCAGTGAATGCCTCCAGAGGCGCTGTAAGAAAGGAGGGGGCCCTTGCACCCAGTATAGGAATGCCAGTGAATGCGCCCAGAGGCGCTGTAAGAGAGGAGGGGGCCCTTGCACCCAGTATAGGAACGCCAGTGAATGCGCCCAGAGGCGCTGTAAGAGAGGAGGGGGCCTTGCACCCAGTATAGGAAAGCCAGTGAATGCGTCCAGAGGTGCTGTAAGAGAGGAGGGGCCCTTGCACCCAGTATAGGAACGCCAGTGAATGCTCCCAGAGGCACTGTAAGAGAGGAGGGGGCCCCTGCACCCAGTATAGGAACGCCAGTGAATGCGTCCAGAGGCGCTGTAAGAGAGGAGGGGGCCCTTGCACCCAGTATAGGAACGCCAGTGAATGCGTCCAGAGGCGCTGTAAGAGAGGAGGGGCCCTTACACCCAGTATAGGAACGCCAGTGAATGCGTCCAGAGGCGCTGTAAGAGAGGAGGGGACCCTTACACCCAGTATAGGAACGCCAGTGAATACGCCCAGAGGCGCTGTAAGAGAGGAGGGGGCCCTTACACCCAGTATAGGAACGCCAGTAAATGCGCCCAGAGGCGCTGTAAGAGAGGAGGGGGCCTTGCACTCAGTATAGGAACGCCAGTGAATACGCCCAGAGGCGCTGTAAGAGAGGAGGGGGCCCTTACACCCAGTATAGGAACGCCAGTGAATGCGTCCAGAGGCGCTGTAATAGAGGAGGGGCCCTTGCACCCAGTATAGGAACGCCAGTGAATGCGTCCAGAGGCGCTGTAAGAGAGGATGGGGCCCTTGCACCCAGTATAGGAACGCCAGTGAATGCGCCCAGAGGCGCTGTAAGAGAGGAGGGGGCCCTTGCACCCAGTATAGGAACGCCAGTGAATGCGTCCAGAGGCGCTGTAATAGAGGAGGGGCCCTTGCACTCAGTAAAGGAACGCCAGTGAATGCGTCCAGAGGCGTTGTAAGAGAGGAGGGGCCCTTACACCCAGTATAGGAACGCCAGTGAATGCGCCCAGAGGCGCTGTAAGAGCGGAGGGGGCCCTTACACCCAGTATAGGAACGCCAGTGAATGCACCCAGAGGCGCTGTAAGAGAGGAGGGGGCCCTTGCACCCAGTATAGGAACGCCAGTGAATGCCTCCAGAGGCGCTGTAAGAGAGGAGGGGGCCCTTGCACTCAGTATAGGAACGCCAGTGAATGCGCCCAGAGGCGCTGTAAGAGAGGAGGGGACCCTTACACCCAGTATAGGAACGCCAGTGAATGCCTCCAGAGGCGCTGTAAGAGAGGAGGGGGCCCTTGCACCCAGTATAGGAACGCCAGTGAATGCGCCCAGAGGCGCTGTAAGAGAGGAGGGGGCCTTGCACCCAGTATAGGAACGCCAGTGAATACGCCCAGAGGCGCTGTAAGAGAGGAGGGGGCCCTTACACCCAGTATAGGAACGCCAGTGAATGCCTCCAGAGGCGCTGTAAGAGAGGAGGGGGCCCTTGCACCCAGTATAGGAACGCCAGTGAATACGCCCAGAGGCGCTGTAAGAGAGGAGGGGGCCTTGCACCCAGTATAGGAACGCCAGTGAATACGCCCAGAGGCGCTGTAAGAGAGGAGGGGGCCCTTGCACTCAGTATAGGAACGCCAGTGAATGCGCCCAGAGGCGCTGTAAGAGAGGAGGGGACCCTTACACCCAGTATAGGAACGCCAGTGAATGCCTCCAGAGGCGCTGTAAGAGAGGAGGGGGCCCTTGCACCCAGTATAGGAACGCCAGTGAATGCGCCCAGAGGCGCTGTAAGAGAGGAGGGGGCCTTGCACCCAGTATAGGAACACCAGTGAATGCTCCCAGAGGCGCTGTAAGAGAGGAGGGGGCCCCTGCACCCAGTATAGGAACGCCAGTGAATGCGCCCAGAGGCGCTGTAAGAGAGGAGGGGGCCTTGCACCCAGTATAGGAACGCCAGTGAATACGCCCAGAGGCGCTGTAAGAGAGGAGGGGGCCCTTACACCCAGTATAGGAACGCCAGTGAATGCGCCCAGAGGCGCTGTAAGAGAGGAGGGGGCCTTGCACCCAGTATAGGAACGCCAGTGAATACGCCCAGAGGCGCTGTAAGAGAGGAGGGGGCCCTTACACCCAGTATAGGAACGCCAGTGAATGCGCCCAGAGGCGCTGTAAGAGAGGAGGGGGCCTTGCACCCAGTATAGGAACGCCAGTGAATACGCCCAGAGGCGCTGTAAGAGAGGAGGGGGCCCTTACACCCAGTATAGGAACGCCAGTGAATGCGTCCAGAGGCGCTGTAATAGAGGAGGGGCCCTTGCACCCAGTATAGGAACGCCAGTGAATGCGTCCAGAGGCGCTGTAAGAGAGGAGGGGCCCTTGCACCCAGTATAGGAACGCCAGTGAATACGCCCAGAGGCGCTGTAAGAGAGGAGGGGGCCCTTACACCCAGTATAGGAACGCCAGTGAATGCGTCCAGAGGCGCTGTAATAGAGGAGGGGCCCTTGCACCCAGTATAGGAACGCCAGTGAATGCGTCCAGAGATTCTGTAAGAGAGGAGGGGACCCTTACACCCAGTATAGGAACGCCAGTGAATGTGTCCTGAGGCGCTGTAAGAGAGGAGGGGGGCCTTGCACCCAGTATAGGAACGCCAGTGAATGCGCACAGAGGCGCTGTAAGAGAGGAGGGTCCCCTGCACCCAGTATAGGAACGCCAGTGAATGCACCCAGAGGCGCTGTAAGAGAGGAGGGGGCCTTACACCCAGTATAGGAACGCCAGTGAATGTGTCCAGAGGCGCTGTAAGAGAGGAGGGGGCCCTTACACCCAGTATAGGAACGCCAGTGAATGCGTCCAGAGGCGCTGTAAGAGAGGAGGGGCCCTTACACCCAGTATAGGAACGCCAGTGAATGCGCCCAGAGGCGCTGTAAGAGAGGAGGGGCCCTTGCACTCAGTATAGGAACGCCAGTGAATGCGCCCAGAGGCGCTGTAAGAGAGGAGGGGACCCTTACACCCAGTATAGGAACGCCAGTGAATGCCTCCAGAGGCGCTGTAAGAGAGGAGGGGGCCCTTGCACCCAGTATAGGAACGCCAGTGAATGCGCCCAGAGGCGCTGTAAGAGAGGAGGGGCCCTTGCACCCAGTATAGGAACGCCAGTGAATGCGCCCAGAGGCGCTGTAAGAGAGGAGGGGGGCCTTGCACCCAGTATAGGAACGCCAGTGAATGCGCACAGAGGCGCTGTAAGAGAGGAGGGTCCCCTGCACCCAGTATAGGAACGCCAGTGAATGCACCCAGAGGCGCTGTAAGAGAGGAGGGGGCCTTACACCCAGTATAGGAACGCCAGTGAATGTGTCCAGAGGCGCTGTAAGAGAGGAGGGGGCCCTTACACCCAGTATAGGAACGCCAGTGAATGCGTCCAGAGGCGCTGTAAGAGAGGAGGGGCCCTTACACCCAGTATAGGAACGCCAGTGAATGCGCCCAGAGGCGCTGTAAGAGAGGAGGGGCCCTTGCACTCAGTATAGGAACGCCAGTGAATACGCCCAGAGGCGCTGTAAGAGAGGAGGGGGCCCTTACACCCAGTATAGGAACGCCAGTGAATGCCTCCAGAGGCGCTGTAAGAGAGGAGGGGGCCCTTGCACCCAGTATAGGAACGCCAGTGAATACGCCCAGAGGCGCTGTAAGAGAGGAGGGGGCCTTGCACCCAGTATAGGAACGCCAGTGAATACGCCCAGAGGCGCTGTAAGAGAGGAGGGGGCCCTTGCACTCAGTATAGGAACGCCAGTGAATGCGCCCAGAGGCGCTGTAAGAGAGGAGGGGACCCTTACACCCAGTATAGGAACGCCAGTGAATGCCTCCAGAGGCGCTGTAAGAGAGGAGGGGGCCCTTGCACCCAGTATAGGAACGCCAGTGAATGCGCCCAGAGGCGCTGTAAGAGAGGAGGGGGCCTTGCACCCAGTATAGGAACACCAGTGAATGCTCCCAGAGGCACTGTAAGAGAGGAGGGGGCCCCTGCACCCAGTATAGGAACGCCAGTGAATGCGCCCAGAGGCGCTGTAAGAGAGGAGGGGGCCTTGCACCCAGTATAGGAACGCCAGTGAATACGCCCAGAGGCGCTGTAAGAGAGGAGGGGGCCCTTACACCCAGTATAGGAACGCCAGTGAATGCGCCCAGAGGCGCTGTAAGAGAGGAGGGGGCCTTGCACCCAGTATAGGAACGCCAGTGAATACGCCCAGAGGCGCTGTAAGAGAGGAGGGGGCCCTTACACCCAGTATAGGAACGCCAGTGAATGCGCCCAGAGGCGCTGTAAGAGAGGAGGGGGCCTTGCACCCAGTATAGGAACGCCAGTGAATACGCCCAGAGGCGCTGTAAGAGAGGAGGGGGCCCTTACACCCAGTATAGGAACGCCAGTGAATGCGTCCAGAGGCGCTGTAATAGAGGAGGGGCCCTTGCACCCAGTATAGGAACGCCAGTGAATGCGTCCAGAGGCGCTGTAAGAGAGGAGGGGCCCTTGCACCCAGTATAGGAACGCCAGTGAATACGCCCAGAGGCGCTGTAAGAGAGGAGGGGGCCCTTACACCCAGTATAGGAACGCCAGTGAATGCGTCCAGAGGCGCTGTAATAGAGGAGGGGCCCTTGCACCCAGTATAGGAACGCCAGTGAATGCGTCCAGAGATTCTGTAAGAGAGGAGGGGACCCTTACACCCAGTATAGGAACGCCAGTGAATGTGTCCTGAGGCGCTGTAAGAGAGGAGGGGGGCCTTGCACCCAGTATAGGAACGCCAGTGAATGCGCACAGAGGCGCTGTAAGAGAGGAGGGTCCCCTGCACCCAGTATAGGAACGCCAGTGAATGCACCCAGAGGCGCTGTAAGAGAGGAGGGGGCCTTACACCCAGTATAGGAACGCCAGTGAATGTGTCCAGAGGCGCTGTAAGAGAGGAGGGGGCCCTTACACCCAGTATAGGAACGCCAGTGAATGCGTCCAGAGGCGCTGTAAGAGAGGAGGGGCCCTTACACCCAGTATAGGAACGCCAGTGAATGCGCCCAGAGGCGCTGTAAGAGAGGAGGGGCCCTTGCACTCAGTATAGGAACGCCAGTGAATGCGCCCAGAGGCGCTGTAAGAGAGGAGGGGACCCTTACACCCAGTATAGGAACGCCAGTGAATGCCTCCAGAGGCGCTGTAAGAGAGGAGGGGGCCCTTGCACCCAGTATAGGAACGCCAGTGAATGCGCCCAGAGGCGCTGTAAGAGAGGAGGGGCCCTTGCACCCAGTATAGGAACGCCAGTGAATGCGCCCAGAGGCGCTGTAAGAGAGGAGGGGGGCCTTGCACCCAGTATAGGAACGCCAGTGAATGCGCACAGAGGCGCTGTAAGAGAGGAGGGTCCCCTGCACCCAGTATAGGAACGCCAGTGAATGCACCCAGAGGCGCTGTAAGAGAGGAGGGGGCCTTACACCCAGTATAGGAACGCCAGTGAATGTGTCCAGAGGCGCTGTAAGAGAGGAGGGGGCCCTTACACCCAGTATAGGAACGCCAGTGAATGCGTCCAGAGGCGCTGTAAGAGAGGAGGGGCCCTTACACCCAGTATAGGAACGCCAGTGAATGCGCCCAGAGGCGCTGTAAGAGAGGAGGGGCCCTTGCACTCAGTATAGGAACGCCAGTGAATGCGCCCAGAGGCGCTGTAAGAGAGGAGGGGACCCTTACACCCAGTATAGGAACGCCAGTGAATGCCTCCAGAGGCGCTGTAAGAGAGGAGGGGGCCCTTGCACCCAGTATAGGAACGCCAGTGAATGCGCCCAGAGGCGCTGTAAGAGAGGAGGGGCCCTTGCACCCAGTATAGGAACGCCAGTGAATGCGCCCAGAGGCGCTGTAAGAGAGGAGGGGGCCTTGCACCAAGTATAGGAACGCCAGTGAATGCGCCCAGAGGTGCTGTAAGAGAGGAGGGGCCCTTACACCCAGTATAGGAACGCCAGTGAATGCCTCCAGAGGCGCTGTAAGAGAGGAGGGGCCCTTGCACTCAGTATAGGAACGCCAGTGAATGCGCCCAGAGGCGCTGTAAGAAAGGAGGGGCCCTTGCACTCAGTATAGGAACGCCAGTGAATGCGCCCAGAGGCGCTGTAAGAGAGGAGGGGGCCCCTGCACCCAGTATAGGAACGCCAGTGAATGCGTCCAGAGGCGCTGTAAGAGAGGAGGGGGCCCTTGCACCCAGTATAGGAACGCCAGTGAATGCCTCCAGAGGCGCTGTAAGAGAGGAGGGGGCCCTTGCACCCAGTATAGGAACGCCAGTGAATGCGTCCAGAGGCGCTGTAATAGAGGAGGGGCCCTTGCACCCAGTATAGGAACGCCAGTGAATGCGTCCAGAGGCGCTGTAAGAGAGGAGGGGGCCCTTGCACCCAGTATAGGAACGCCAGTGAATGCGTCCAGAGGCGCTGTAAGAGAGGAGGGGGCCCTTACACCCAGTATAGGAACGCCAGTGAATGCGCCCAGAGGCGCTGTAAGAGAGGAGGGGGCCCTTGCACCCAGTATAGGAACGCCAGTGAATGCGTCCAGAGGCGCTGTAAGAGAGGAGGGGGCCCTTGCACCCAGTATAGGAACGCCAGTGAATGCGCCCAGAGGCGCTGTAAGAGAGGAGGGGGCCCTTGCACCCAGTATAGGAACGCCAGTGAATGCGTCCAGAGGCGCTGTAAGAGAGGAGGGGACCCTTACACCCAGTATAGGAACGCCAGTGAATGCCTCCAGAGGCGCTGTAAGAAAGGAGGGGGCCCTTGCACCCAGTATAGGAATGCCAGTGAATGCGCCCAGAGGCGCTGTAAGAGAGGAGGGGGCCCTTGCACCCAGTATAGGAACGCCAGTGAATGCGCCCAGAGGCGCTGTAAGAGAGGAGGGGGCCTTGCACCCAGTATAGGAAAGCCAGTGAATGCGTCCAGAGGTGCTGTAAGAGAGGAGGGGCCCTTGCACCCAGTATAGGAACGCCAGTGAATGCTCCCAGAGGCACTGTAAGAGAGGAGGGGGCCCCTGCACCCAGTATAGGAACGCCAGTGAATGCGTCCAGAGGCGCTGTAAGAGAGGAGGGGGCCCTTGCACCCAGTATAGGAACGCCAGTGAATGCGTCCAGAGGCGCTGTAAGAGAGGAGGGGCCCTTACACCCAGTATAGGAACGCCAGTGAATGCGTCCAGAGGCGCTGTAAGAGAGGAGGGGACCCTTACACCCAGTATAGGAACGCCAGTGAATACGCCCAGAGGCGCTGTAAGAGAGGAGGGGGCCCTTACACCCAGTATAGGAACGCCAGTGAATGCGCCCAGAGGCGCTGTAAGAGAGGAGGGGGCCTTGCACTCAGTATAGGAACGCCAGTGAATACGCCCAGAGGCGCTGTAAGAGAGGAGGGGGCCCTTACACCCAGTATAGGAACGCCAGTGAATGCGTCCAGAGGCGCTGTAATAGAGGAGGGGCCCTTGCACCCAGTATAGGAACGCCAGTGAATGCGTCCAGAGGCGCTGTAAGAGAGGATGGGGCCCTTGCACCCAGTATAGGAACGCCAGTGAATGCGCCCAGAGGCGCTGTAAGAGAGGAGGGGGCCCTTGCACCCAGTATAGGAACGCCAGTGAATGCGTCCAGAGGCGCTGTAATAGAGGAGGGGCCCTTGCACTCAGTATAGGAACGCCAGTGAATGCGTCCAGAGGCGTTGTAAGAGAGGAGGGGCCCTTACACCCAGTATAGGAACGCCAGTGAATGCGCCCAGAGGCGCTGTAAGAGCGGAGGGGGCCCTTACACCCAGTATAGGAACGCCAGTGAATGCACCCAGAGGCGCTGTAAGAGAGGAGGGGGCCCTTGCACCCAGTATAGGAACGCCAGTGAATGCCTCCAGAGGCGCTGTAAGAGAGGAGGGGGCCCTTGCACTCAGTATAGGAACGCCAGTGAATGCGCCCAGAGGCGCTGTAAGAGAGGAGGGGACCCTTACACCCAGTATAGGAACGCCAGTGAATGCCTCCAGAGGCGCTGTAAGAGAGGAGGGGGCCCTTGCACCCAGTATAGGAACGCCAGTGAATGCGCCCAGAGGCGCTGTAAGAGAGGAGGGGGCCTTGCACCCAGTATAGGAACGCCAGTGAATACGCCCAGAGGCGCTGTAAGAGAGGAGGGGAACCCTTACACCCAGTATAGGAACGCCAGTGAATGCCTCCAGAGGCGCTGTAAGAGAGGAGGGGGCCCTTGCACCCAGTATAGGAACGCCAGTGAATACGCCCAGAGGCGCTGTAAGAGAGGAGGGGGCCTTGCACCCAGTATAGGAACGCCAGTGAATACGCCCAGAGGCGCTGTAAGAGAGGAGGGGGCCCTTGCACTCAGTATAGGAACGCCAGTGAATGCGCCCAGAGGCGCTGTAAGAGAGGAGGGGACCCTTACACCCAGTATAGGAACGCCAGTGAATGCCTCCAGAGGCGCTGTAAGAGAGGAGGGGGCCCTTGCACCCAGTATAGGAACGCCAGTGAATGCGCCCAGAGGCGCTGTAAGAGAGGAGGGGGCCTTGCACCCAGTATAGGAACGCCAGTGAATGCTCCCAGAGGCACTGTAAGAGAGGAGGGGGCCCCTGCACCCAGTATAGGAACGCCAGTGAATGCGCCCAGAGGCGCTGTAAGAGAGGAGGGGGCCTTGCACCCAGTATAGGAACGCCAGTGAATACGCCCAGAGGCGCTGTAAGAGAGGAGGGGGCCCTTACACCCAGTATAGGAACGCCAGTGAATGCGCCCAGAGGCGCTGTAAGAGAGGAGGGGGCCTTGCACCCAGTATAGGAACGCCAGTGAATACGCCCAGAGGCGCTGTAAGAGAGGAGGGGGCCCTTGCACCCAGTATAGGAACGCCAGTGAATGCGCCCAGAGGCGCTGTAAGAGAGGAGGGGGCCTTGCACCCAGTATAGGAACGCCAGTGAATACGCCCAGAGGCGCTGTAAGAGAGGAGGGGGCCCTTACACCCAGTATAGGAACGCCAGTGAATGCGTCCAGAGGCGCTGTAATAGAGGAGGGGCCCTTGCACCCAGTATAGGAACGCCAGTGAATGCGTCCAGAGGCGCTGTAAGAGAGGAGGGGCCCTTGCACCCAGTATAGGAACGCCAGTGAATACGCCCAGAGGCGCTGTAAGAGAGGAGGGGGCCCTTACACCCAGTATAGGAACGCCAGTGAATGCGTCCAGAGGCGCTGTAATAGAGGAGGGGCCCTTGCACCCAGTATAGGAACGCCAGTGAATGCTTCCAGAGATTCTGTAAGAGAGGAGGGGACCCTTACACCCAGTATAGGAACGCCAGTGAATGTGTCCTGAGGCGCTGTAAGAGAGGAGGGGGGCCTTGCACCCAGTATAGGAACGCCAGTGAATGCGCACAGAGGCGCTGTAAGAGAGGAGGGTCCCCTGCACCCAGTATAGGAACGCCAGTGAATGCACCCAGAGGCGCTGTAAGAGAGGAGGGGGCCTTACACCCAGTATAGGAACGCCAGTGAATGTGTCCAGAGGCGCTGTAAGAGAAGAGGGGGCCCTTACACCCAGTATAGGAACGCCAGTGAATGCGTCCAGAGGCGCTGTAAGAGAGGAGGGGCCCTTACACCCAGTATAGGAACGCCAGTGAATGCGCCCAGAGGCGCTGTAAGAGAGGAGGGGCCCTTGCACTCAGTATAGGAACGCCAGTGAATGCGCCCAGAGGCGCTGTAAGAGAGGAGGGGACCCTTACACCCAGTATAGGAACGCCAGTGAATGCCTCCAGAGGCGCTGTAAGAGAGGAGGGGGCCCTTGCACCCAGTATAGGAACGCCAGTGAATGCGCCCAGAGGCGCTGTAAGAGAGGAGGGGCCCTTGCACCCAGTATAGGAACGCCAGTGAATGCGCCCAGAGGCGCTGTAAGAGAGGAGGGGGCCTTGCACCAAGTATAGGAACGCCAGTGAATGCGCCCAGAGGTGCTGTAAGAGAGGAGGGGCCCTTACACCCAGTATAGGAACGCCAGTGAATGCCTCCAGAGGCGCTGTAAGAGAGGAGGGGCCCTTGCACTCAGTATAGGAACGCCAGTGAATGCGCCCAGAGGCGCTGTAAGAAAGGAGGGGCCCTTGCACTCAGTATAGGAACGCCAGTGAATGCGCCCAGAGGCGCTGTAAGAGAGGAGGGGGCCCCTGCACCCAGTATAGGAACGCCAGTGAATGCGTCCAGAGGCGCTGTAAGAGAGGAGGGGGCCCTTGCACCCAGTATAGGAACGCCAGTGAATGCCTCCAGAGGCGCTGTAAGAGAGGAGGGGGCCCTTGCACCCAGTATAGGAACGCCAGTGAATGCGTCCAGAGGCGCTGTAATAGAGGAGGGGCCCTTGCACCCAGTATAGGAACGCCAGTGAATGCGTCCAGAGGCGCTGTAAGAGAGGAGGGGGCCCTTGCACCCAGTATAGGAACGCCAGTGAATGCGTCCAGAGGCGCTGTAAGAGAGGAGGGGGCCCTTACACCCAGTATAGGAACGCCAGTGAATGCGCCCAGAGGCGCTGTAAGAGAGGAGGGGGCCCTTGCACCCAGTATAGGAACGCCAGTGAATGCGTCCAGAGGCGCTGTAAGAGAGGAGGGGGCCCTTACACCCAGTATAGGAACGCCAGTGAATGCGCCCAGAGGCGCTGTAAGAGAGGAGGGGGCCCTTGCACCCAGTATAGGAACGCCAGTGAATGCGTCCAGAGGCGCTGTAAGAGAGGAGGGGACCCTTACACCCAGTATAGGAACGCCAGTGAATGCCTCCAGAGGCGCTGTAAGAAAGGAGGGGGCCCTTGCACCCAGTATAGGAATGCCAGTGAATGCGCCCAGAGGCGCTGTAAGAGAGGAGGGGGCCCTTGCACCCAGTATAGGAACGCCAGTGAATGCGCCCAGAGGCGCTGTAAGAGAGGAGGGGGCCTTGCACCCAGTATAGGAAAGCCAGTGAATGCGTCCAGAGGTGCTGTAAGAGAGGAGGGGCCCTTGCACCCAGTATAGGAACGCCAGTGAATGCTCCCAGAGGCACTGTAAGAGAGGAGGGGGCCCCTGCACCCAGTATAGGAACGCCAGTGAATGCGTCCAGAGGCGCTGTAAGAGAGGAGGGGGCCCTTGCACCCAGTATAGGAACGCCAGTGAATGCGTCCAGAGGCGCTGTAAGAGAGGAGGGGCCCTTACACCCAGTATAGGAACGCCAGTGAATGCGTCCAGAGGCGCTGTAAGAGAGGAGGGGACCCTTACACCCAGTATAGGAACGCCAGTGAATACGCCCAGAGGCGCTGTAAGAGAGGAGGGGGCCCTTACACCCAGTATAGGAACGCCAGTGAATGCGCCCAGAGGCGCTGTAAGAGAGGAGGGGGCCTTGCACTCAGTATAGGAACGCCAGTGAATACGCCCAGAGGCGCTGTAAGAGAGGAGGGGGCCCTTACACCCAGTATAGGAACGCCAGTGAATGCGTCCAGAGGCGCTGTAATAGAGGAGGGGCCCTTGCACCCAGTATAGGAACGCCAGTGAATGCGTCCAGAGGCGCTGTAAGAGAGGATGGGGCCCTTGCACCCAGTATAGGAACGCCAGTGAATGCGCCCAGAGGCGCTGTAAGAGAGGAGGGGGCCCTTGCACCCAGTATAGGAACGCCAGTGAATGCGTCCAGAGGCGCTGTAATAGAGGAGGGGCCCTTGCACTCAGTATAGGAACGCCAGTGAATGCGTCCAGAGGCGTTGTAAGAGAGGAGGGGCCCTTACACCCAGTATAGGAACGCCAGTGAATGCGCCCAGAGGCGCTGTAAGAGCGGAGGGGGCCCTTACACCCAGTATAGGAACGCCAGTGAATGCACCCAGAGGCGCTGTAAGAGAGGAGGGGGCCCTTGCACCCAGTATAGGAACGCCAGTGAATGCCTCCAGAGGCGCTGTAAGAGAGGAGGGGGCCCTTGCACTCAGTATAGGAACGCCAGTGAATGCGCCCAGAGGCGCTGTAAGAGAGGAGGGGACCCTTACACCCAGTATAGGAACGCCAGTGAATGCCTCCAGAGGCGCTGTAAGAGAGGAGGGGGCCCTTGCACCCAGTATAGGAACGCCAGTGAATGCGCCCAGAGGCGCTGTAAGAGAGGAGGGGGCCTTGCACCCAGTATAGGAACGCCAGTGAATACGCCCAGAGGCGCTGTAAGAGAGGAGGGGGCCCTTACACCCAGTATAGGAACGCCAGTGAATGCCTCCAGAGGCGCTGTAAGAGAGGAGGGGGCCCTTGCACCCAGTATAGGAACGCCAGTGAATACGCCCAGAGGCGCTGTAAGAGAGGAGGGGGCCTTGCACCCAGTATAGGAACGCCAGTGAATACGCCCAGAGGCGCTGTAAGAGAGGAGGGGGCCCTTGCACTCAGTATAGGAACGCCAGTGAATGCGCCCAGAGGCGCTGTAAGAGAGGAGGGGACCCTTACACCCAGTATAGGAACGCCAGTGAATGCCTCCAGAGGCGCTGTAAGAGAGGAGGGGGCCCTTGCACCCAGTATAGGAACGCCAGTGAATGCGCCCAGAGGCGCTGTAAGAGAGGAGGGGGCCTTGCACCCAGTATAGGAACACCAGTGAATGCTCCCAGAGGCACTGTAAGAGAGGAGGGGGCCCCTGCACCCAGTATAGGAACGCCAGTGAATGCGCCCAGAGGCGCTGTAAGAGAGGAGGGGGCCTTGCACCCAGTATAGGAACGCCAGTGAATACGCCCAGAGGCGCTGTAAGAGAGGAGGGGGCCCTTACACCCAGTATAGGAACGCCAGTGAATGCGCCCAGAGGCGCTGTAAGAGAGGAGGGGGCCTTGCACCCAGTATAGGAACGCCAGTGAATACGCCCAGAGGCGCTGTAAGAGAGGAGGGGGCCCTTGCACCCAGTATAGGAACGCCAGTGAATGCGCCCAGAGGCGCTGTAAGAGAGGAGGGGGCCTTGCACCCAGTATAGGAACGCCAGTGAATACGCCCAGAGGCGCTGTAAGAGAGGAGGGGGCCCTTACACCCAGTATAGGAACGCCAGTGAATGCGTCCAGAGGCGCTGTAATAGAGGAGGGGCCCTTGCACCCAGTATAGGAACGCCAGTGAATGCGTCCAGAGGCGCTGTAAGAGAGGAGGGGCCCTTGCACCCAGTATAGGAACGCCAGTGAATACGCCCAGAGGCGCTGTAAGAGAGGAGGGGGCCCTTACACCCAGTATAGGAACGCCAGTGAATGCGTCCAGAGGCGCTGTAATAGAGGAGGGGCCCTTGCACCCAGTATAGGAACGCCAGTGAATGCTTCCAGAGATTCTGTAAGAGAGGAGGGGACCCTTACACCCAGTATAGGAACGCCAGTGAATGTGTCCTGAGGCGCTGTAAGAGAGGAGGGGGGCCTTGCACCCAGTATAGGAACGCCAGTGAATGCGCACAGAGGCGCTGTAAGAGAGGAGGGTCCCCTGCACCCAGTATTGGAACGCCAGTGAATGCACCCAGAGGCGCTGTAAGAGAGGAGGGGGCCTTACACCCAGTATAGGAACGCCAGTGAATGTGTCCAGAGGCGCTGTAAGAGAGGAGGGGGCCCTTACACCCAGTATAGGAACGCCAGTGAATGCGTCCAGAGGCGCTGTAAGAGAGGAGGGGCCCTTACACCCAGTATAGGAACGCCAGTGAATGCGCCCAGAGGGGCTGTAAGAGAGGAGGGGCCCTTGCACTCAGTATAGGAACGCCAGTGAATGCGCCCAGAGGCGCTGTAAGAGAGGAGGGGACCCTTACACCCAGTATAGGAACGCCAGTGAATGCCTCCAGAGGCGCTGTAAGAGAGGAGGGGGCCCTTGCACCCAGTATAGGAACGCCAGTGAATGCGCCCAGAGGCGCTGTAAGAGAGGAGGGGCCCTTGCACCCAGTATAGGAACGCCAGTGAATGCGCCCAGAGGCGCTGTAAGAGAGGAGGGGGCCTTGCACCCAGTATAGGAACGCCAGTGAATGCGCCCAGAGGTGCTGTAAGAGAGGAGGGGCCCTTACACCCAGTATAGGAACGCCAGTGAATGCCTCCAGAGGCGCTGTAAGAGAGGAGGGGCCCTTGCACTCAGTATAGGAACGCCAGTGAATGCGCCCAGAGGCGCTGTAAGAGAGGAGGGGCCCTTGCACTCAGTATAGGAACGCCAGTGAATGCGCCCAGAGGCGCTGTAAGAGAGGAGGGGGCCCCTGCACCCAGTATAGGAACGCCAGTGAATGCGTCCAGAGGCGCTGTAAGAGAGGAGGGGGCCCTTGCACCCAGTATAGGAACGCCAGTGAATGCCTCCAGAGGCGCTGTAAGAGAGGAGGGGGCCCTTGCACCCAGTATAGGAACGCCAGTGAATGCGTCCAGAGGCGCTGTAATAGAGGAGGGGCCCTTGCACCCAGTATAGGAACGCCAGTGAATGCGTCCAGAGGCGCTGTAAGAGAGGAGGGGGCCCTTGCACCCAGTATAGGAACGCCAGTGAATGCGTCCAGAGGCGCTGTAAGAGAGGAGGGGGCCCTTACACCCAGTATAGGAACGCCAGTGAATGCGCCCAGAGGCGCTGTAAGAGAGGAGGGGGCCCTTGCACCCAGTATAGGAACGCCAGTGAATGCGTCCAGAGGCGCTGTTAGAGAGGATGGGGCCCTTGCACCCAGTATAGGAACGCCAGTGAATGCGTCCAGAGGCGCTGTAAGAGAGGAGGGGGCCCTTGCACCCAGTATAGGAACGCCAGTGAATGCGTCCAGAGGCGCTGTAATAGAGGAGGGGCCCTTGCACTCAGTAATGGAACGCCAGTGAATGCGTCCAGAGGCGTTGTAAGAGAGGAGGGGCCCTTACACCCAGTATAGGAACGCCAGTGAATGCGCACAGAGGCGCTGTAAGAGAGGAGGGGCCCTTACACCCAGTATAGGAACGCCAGTGAATGCGCACAGAGGCGCTGTAAGAGAGGAGGGGGCCCCTGCACCCAGTATAGGAACGCCAGTGAATACGTCCAGAGGCGCTGTAAGAGAGGAGGGGGCCCTTGCACCCAGTATAGGAACGCCAGTGAATGCGCCCAGAGGCGCTGTAAGAGAGGAGGGGGCTCTTACACCCAGTATAGGAACGCCAGTGAATGCGCCCAGAGGCGCTGTAAGAGAGGAGGGGGCCCTTGCACCCAGTATAGGAACGCCAGTGAATGCGTCCAGAGGCGCTGTAAGAGAGGAGGGGACCCTTACACCCAGTATAGGAACGCCAGTGAATGCCTCCAGAGGCGCTGTAAGAAAGGAGGGGGCCCTTGCACCCAGTATAGGAATGCCAGTGAATGCGCCCAGAGGCGCTGTAAGAGAGGAGGGGGCCCTTGCACCCAGTATAGGAACGCCAGTGAATGCGCCCAGAGGCGCTGTAAGAGAGGAGGGGGCCTTGCACCCAGTATAGGAACGCCAGTGAATGCGTCCAGAGGTGCTGTAAGAGAGGAGGGGCCCTTGCACCCAGTATAGGAACGCCAGTGAATGCTCCCAGAGGCACTGTAAGAGAGGAGGGGCCCCTGCACCCAGTATAGAATCGCCAGTGAATGCGTCCAGAGGCGCTGTAAGAGAGGAGGGGGCCCTTGCACCCAGTATAGGAACGCCAGTGAATGCGTCCAGAGGCGCTGTAAGAGAGGAGGGGCCCTTACACCCAGTATAGGAACGCCAGTGAATGCGTCCAGAGGCGCTGTAAGAGAGGAGGGGACCCTTACACCCAGTATAGGAACGCCAGTGAATACGCCCAGAGGCGCTGTAAGAGAGGAGGGGGCCCTTACACCCAGTATAGGAATGCCAGTGAATGCGCCCAGAGGCGCTGTAAGAGAGGAGGGGGCCTTGCACCCAGTATAGGAACGCCAGTAAATACGCCCAGAGGCGCTGTAAGAGAGGAGGGGGCCCTTACACCCAGTATAGGAACGCCAGTGAATGCGTCCAGAGGCGCTGTAATAGAGGAGGGGCCCTTGCACCCAGTATAGGAACGCCAGTGAATGCGTCCAGAGGCGCTGTAAGAGAGGATGGGGCCCTTGCACCCAGTATAGGAACGCCAGTGAATGCGCCCAGAGGCGCTGTAAGAGAGGAGGGGACCCTTACACCCAGTATAGGAACGCCAGTGAATGCGTCCAGAGGCGCTGTAAGAGAGGAGGGGCCCTTACACCCAGTATAGGAACGCCAGTGAATGCGTCCAGAGGCGCTGTAAGAGAGGAGGGGACCCTTACACCCAGTATAGGAACGCCAGTGAATACGCCCAGAGGCGCTGTAAGAGAGGAGGGGGCCCTTACACCCAGTATAGGAACGCCAGTGAATGCGCCCAGAGGCGCTGTAAGAGAGGAGGGGGCCTTGCACCCAGTATAGGAACGCCAGTGAATACGCCCAGAGGCGCTGTAAGAGAGGAGGGGGCCCTTACACCCAGTATAGGAACGCCAGTGAATGCGTCCAGAGGCGCTGTAATAGAGGAGGGGGCCCTTACACCCAGTATAGCAACGCCAGTGAATGTGTCTAGAGGCGCTGTAAGAGAGGAGGGGCCCTTGCACCCAGTATAGGAACGCCAGTGAATGTGTCTAGAGGCGCTGTAAGAGAGGAGGGGCCCTTGCACCCAGTATAGGAACGCCAGTGAATATGCCCAGAGGCGCTGTAAGAGAGGAGGGGGCCCTTGCACCCAGTATAGGAACGCCAGTGAATGCGTCCAGAGGCGCTGTAATAGAGGAGGGGCCCTTGCACCCAGTATAGGAACGCCAGTGAATGCGCACAGAGGCGCTGTAAGAGAGGAGGGTCCCCTGCACCCAGTATAGGAACGCCAGTGAATGCACCCAGAGGTGCTGTAAGAGAGGAGGGGCCCTTACACCCAGTATAGGAATGCCAGTGAATGTGTCCAGAGGCGCTGTAAGAGAGGAGGGGGCCCTTACACCCAGTATAGGAACGCCAGTGAATGCGTCCAGAGGCGCTGTAAGAGAGGAGGGGCCCTTACACCCAGTATAGGAACGCCAGTGAATGCGCCCAGAGGCGCTGTAAGAGAGGAGGTGCCCTTGCACTCAGTATAGGAACGCCAGTGAATGCGCCCAGAGGCGCTGTAAGAGAGGAGGGGACCCTTACACCCAGTATAGGAACGCCAGTGAATGCCTCCAGAGGCGCTGTAAGAGAGGAGGGGGCCCTTGCACCCAGTATAGGAACGCCAGTGAATGCGCCCAGAGGCGCTGTAAGAGAGGAGGGGCCCTTGCACCCAGTATAGGAACGCCAGTGAATGCGCCCAGAGGCGCTGTAAGAAAGGAGGGGGCCTTGCACCCAGTATAGGAACGCCAGTGAATGCGCCCAGAGGTGCTGTAAGAGAGGAGGGGCCCTTACACCCAGTATAGGAACGCCAGTGAATGCCTCCAGAGGCGCTGTAAGAGAGGAGGGGCCCTTGCACTCAGTATAGGAACGCCAGTGAATGCGCCCAGAGGCGCTGTAAGAGAGGAGGGGCCCTTGCACTCAGTATAGGAACGCCAGTGAATGCGCCCAGAGGCGCTGTAAGAGAGGAGGGGGCCCCTGCACCCAGTAAAGGAACGCCAGTGAATGCGTCCAGAGGCGCTGTAAGAGAGGAGGGGGCCCTTGCACCCAGTATAGGAACGCCAGTGAATGCCTCCAGAGGCGCTGTAAGAGAGGAGGGGGCCCTTGCACCCAGTATAGGAACGCCAGTGAATGCGTCCAGAGGCGCTGTAATAGAGGAGGGGCCCTTGCACCCAGTATAGGAACGCCAGTGAATGCGTCCAGAGGCGCTGTAAGAGAGGAGAGGGCCCTTGCACCCAGTATAGGAACGCCAGTGAATGCGTCCAGAGGCGCTGTAAGAGAGGAGGGGGCCCTTACACCCAGTATAGGAACGCCAGTGAATGCGCCCAGAGGCGCTGTAAGAGAGGAGGGGGCCCTTGCACCCAGTATAGGAACGCCAGTGAATGCGTCCAGAGGCGCTGTAAGAGAGGATGGGGCCCTTGCACCCAGTATAGGAACGCCAGTGAATGCGTCCAGAGGCGCTGTAAGAGAGGAGGGGGCCCTTGCACCCAGTATAGGAACGCCAGTGAATGCGTCCAGAGGCGCTGTAATAGAGGAGGGGCCCTTGCACTCAGTAATGGAACGCCAGTGAATGCGTCCAGAGGCGTTGTAAGAGAGGAGGGGCCCTTACACCCAGTATAGGAACGCCAGTGAATGCGCACAGAGGCGCTGTAAGAGAGGAGGGGCCCTTACACCCAGTAGAGGAACGCCAGTGAATGCGCACAGAGGCGCTGTAAGAGAGGAGGGGGCCCCTGCACCCAGTATAGGAACGCCAGTGAATACGTCCAGAGGCGCTGTAAGAGAGGAGGGGGCCCTTGCACCCAGTATAGGAACGCCAGTGAATGCGCCCAGAGGCGCTGTAAGAGAGGAGGGGGCTCTTACACCCAGTATAGGAACGCCAGTGAATGCGCCCAGAGGCGCTGTAAGAGAGGAGGGGGCCCTTGCAACCAGTATAGGAACGCCAGTGAATGCGTCCAGAGGCGCTGTAATAGAGAAGGGGGCCCTTGCACCCAGTATAGGAACGCCAGTGAATGCGTCCAGAGGCGCTGTAATAGAGGAGGGGGCCCTTGCACCCAGTATAGGAACGCCAGTGAATGCGTCCAGAGGCACTGTAAGAGATGAGGGGGCCCCTGCACCCAGTATAGGAACGCCAGTGAATGTGCCCAGAGGCGCTGTAAGAGAGGAGGGGGCCCTTACACCCAGTATAGGAACGCCAGTGAATGTGTCCAGAGGCGCTGTAAGAGAGGAGGGGCCCTTGCACCCAGTATAGGAACGCCAGTGAATGCGCCCAGAGGCGCTGTAAGAGAGGAGGGGGCCCTTGCACCCAGTATAGGAACGCCAGTGAATGCGCCCAGAGGCGCTGTAAGAGAGGAGGGGGCCCCTGCACCCAGTATAGGAATGCCAGTGAATACGCCCAGAGGCGCTGTAAGAGAGGAGGGGGCCCCTGCACCCAGTATAGGAACGCCAGTGAATGCGCCCAGAGGTGCTGTAAGAGAGGAGGGGGCCCCTGCACCCAGTATAGGAACGCCAGTGAATGCGTCCAGAGGCGCTGTAAGAGAGGAGGGGGCCCCTGCACCCAGTATAGGAATGCCAGTGAATACGCCCAGAGGCGCTGTAAGAGAGGAGGGGGCCTCTGCACCCAGTATAGGAACGCCAGTGAATGCGTCCAGAGGCGCTGTAAGAGAGGAGGGGGCCCCTGCACCCAGTATAGGAACGCCAGTGAATGCGCCCAGAGGCGCTGTAAGAGAGGAGGGGGCCCCTGCACCCAGTATAGGAACGCCAGTGAATGCGCCCAGAGGCGCTGTAAGAGAGGAGGGGGCCCCTGCACCCAGTATAGGAACGCCAGTGAATGCGCCCAGAGGCGCTGTAAGAGAGGAGGGGGCCCTTGCACCCAGTATAGGAACGCCAGTGAGCGTGCCCAGAGGCGCTGTAAGAGAGGAGGGGCCCCTGCACCCAGTATAGGAACGCCAGTGAATGCGTCCAGAGGCGCTGTAAGAGAGGAGGGGCCCCTGCACCCAGTATAGGAACGCCAGTGAATGCGTCCAGAGGCACTGTAAGAGAGGAGGGGGCCCCTGCACCCAGTATAGGAACGCCAGTGAATGTGCCCAGAGGCGCTGTAAGAGAGGAGGGGCCCTTACACCCAGTATAGGAACGCCAGTGAATGCGTCCAGAGGCGCTGTAAGAGAGGAGGGGCCCTTACACCCAGTATAGGAACGCCAGTGAATGCACCCAGAGGCGCTGTTCGAGAGGAGGGGCCCTTACACCCAGTATAGGAACGCCAGTGAATGCGTCCAGAGGCGCTGTAAGAGAGGAGGGGGCCCTTACACCCAGTATAGGAACGCCAGTGAATGTGTCCAGAGGCGCTGTAAGAGAGGAGGGGCCCTTGCACCCAGTATAGGAACGCCAGTGAATGCGTCCAGAGGCGCTGTAAGAGAGGAGGGGGCCCTTGCACCCAGTATAGGAACGCCAGTGAAAGCGCCCAGAGGCGCTGTAAGAGAGGAGGGGGCCCTTGCACCCAGTATAGGAACGCCAGTGAAAGCGCCCAGAGGCGCTGTAAGAGAGGAGGGGGCCCTTGCACCCAGTATAGGAACGCCAGTGAGCGTGCCCAGAGGCGCTGTAAGAGAGGAGGGGGCCCTTGCACCCAGTATAGGAACGCCAGTGAGCGTGCCCAGAGGCGCTGTAAGAGAGGAGGGGCCCTTACATCCAGTATAGGAACGCCAGTGAAAGCGCCCAGAGGCGCTGTAAGAGAGGAGGGGGCCCTTGCACCCAGTATAGGAACGCCAGTGAATTCGCCCAGAGGCGCTGTAAGAGAGGAGGGGGCCCTTACACCCAGTATAGGAACGCCAGTGAATGCGCCCAGAGGCGCTGTAAGAGAGGAGGGGGCCCTTGCACCCAGTATAGGAACGCCAGTGAATGCGCCCAGAGGCGCTGTAAGAGAGGAGGGGGCCATTACACCCAGTATAGGAACGCCAGTGAATGCACCCAGAGGCGCTGTAAGAGAGGAGGGGGCCCTTACACCCAGTATAGGAACGCCAGTGAATGCGTCCAGAGGCGCTGTAAGAGAGGAGGGGGCCCTTACACCCAGTATAGGAACGCCAGTGAATGTGCCCAGAGGCGCTGTAAGAGAGGAGGGGGCTCTTACACCCAGTATAGGAACGCCAGTGAATGCGCCCAGAGGCGCTGTAAGAGAGGAGGGGGCCCTTGCAACCAGTATAGGAACGCCAGTGAATGCGTCCAGAGGCGCTGTAATAGAGAAGGGGGCCCTTGCACCCAGTATAGGAACGCCAGTGAATGCGTCCAGAGGCGCTGTAATAGAGGAGGGGGCCCTTGCACCCAGTATAGGAACGCCAGTGAATGCGTCCAGAGGCACTGTAAGAGATGAGGGGGCCCCTGCACCCAGTATAGGAACGCCAGTGAATGTGTCCAGAGGCGCTGTAAGAGAGGAGGGGCCCTTACACCCAGTATAGGAACGCCAGTGAATGCGTCCAGAGGCGCTGTAAGAGAGGAGGGGGCCTTGCACCCAGTATAGGAACGCCAGTGAATGCATCCAGAGGCGCTGTAAGAGAGGAGGGGGCCCTTGCACCCAGTATAGGAACGCCAGTGAATGCGCCCAGAGGCGCTGTAAGAGAGGAGGGGGCCCTTACACCCAGTATAGGAACGCCAGTGAATGCGCCCAGAGGCGCTGTAAGAGAGGAGGGGCCCTTACACCCAGTATAGGAACGCCAGTGAATGCGTCCAGAGGCGCTGTAAGAGAGGAGGGGCCCTTACACCCAGTATAGGAACGCCAGTGAATGTGCCCAGAGGCGCTGTAAGAGAGGAGGGGCCCTTACACCCAGTATAGGAACGCCAGTGAATGTGTCCAGAGGCGCTGTAAGAGAGGAGGGGCCCTTACACCCAGTATAGGAACGCCAGTGAATGCGTCCAGAGGCGCTGTAAGAGAGGAGGGGGCCTTGCACCCAGTATAGGAACGCCAGTGAATGCATCCAGAGGCGCTGTAAGAGAGGAGGGGGCCCTTGCACCCAGTATAGGAACGCCAGTGAATGCGTCCAGAGGCGCTGTAAGAGAGGAGGGGCCCTTACACCCAGTATAGGAACGCCAGTGAATGCGCACAGAGGCGCTGTAAGAGAGGAGGGTCCCCTGCACCCAGTATTGGAACGCCAGTGAATGCACCCAGAGGCGCTGTAAGAGAGGAGGGGGCCTTACACCCAGTATAGGAACGCCAGTGAATGTGTCCAGAGGCGCTGTAAGAGAGGAGGGGGCCCTTACACCCAGTATAGGAACGCCAGTGAATGCGTCCAGAGGCGCTGTAAGAGAGGAGGGGCCCTTACACCCAGTATAGGAACGCCAGTGAATGCGCCCAGAGGGGCTGTAAGAGAGGAGGGGCCCTTGCACTCAGTATAGGAACGCCAGTGAATGCGCCCAGAGGCGCTGTAAGAGAGGAGGGGACCCTTACACCCAGTATAGGAACGCCAGTGAATGCCTCCAGAGGCGCTGTAAGAGAGGAGGGGGCCCTTGCACCCAGTATAGGAACGCCAGTGAATGCGCCCAGAGGCGCTGTAAGAGAGGAGGGGCCCTTGCACCCAGTATAGGAACGCCAGTGAATGCGCCCAGAGGCGCTGTAAGAGAGGAGGGGGCCTTGCACCCAGTATAGGAACGCCAGTGAATGCGCCCAGAGGTGCTGTAAGAGAGGAGGGGCCCTTACACCCAGTATAGGAACGCCAGTGAATGCCTCCAGAGGCGCTGTAAGAGAGGAGGGGCCCTTGCACTCAGTATAGGAACGCCAGTGAATGCGCCCAGAGGCGCTGTAAGAGAGGAGGGGCCCTTGCACTCAGTATAGGAACGCCAGTGAATGCGCCCAGAGGCGCTGTAAGAGAGGAGGGGGCCCCTGCACCCAGTATAGGAACGCCAGTGAATGCGTCCAGAGGCGCTGTAAGAGAGGAGGGGGCCCTTGCACCCAGTATAGGAACGCCAGTGAATGCCTCCAGAGGCGCTGTAAGAGAGGAGGGGGCCCTTGCACCCAGTATAGGAACGCCAGTGAATGCGTCCAGAGGCGCTGTAATAGAGGAGGGGCCCTTGCACCCAGTATAGGAACGCCAGTGAATGCGTCCAGAGGCGCTGTAAGAGAGGAGGGGGCCCTTGCACCCAGTATAGGAACGCCAGTGAATGCGTCCAGAGGCGCTGTAAGAGAGGAGGGGGCCCTTACACCCAGTATAGGAACGCCAGTGAATGCGCCCAGAGGCGCTGTAAGAGAGGAGGGGGCCCTTGCACCCAGTATAGGAACGCCAGTGAATGCGTCCAGAGGCGCTGTTAGAGAGGATGGGGCCCTTGCACCCAGTATAGGAACGCCAGTGAATGCGTCCAGAGGCGCTGTAAGAGAGGAGGGGGCCCTTGCACCCAGTATAGGAACGCCAGTGAATGCGTCCAGAGGCGCTGTAATAGAGGAGGGGCCCTTGCACTCAGTAATGGAACGCCAGTGAATGCGTCCAGAGGCGTTGTAAGAGAGGAGGGGCCCTTACACCCAGTATAGGAACGCCAGTGAATGCGCACAGAGGCGCTGTAAGAGAGGAGGGGCCCTTACACCCAGTATAGGAACGCCAGTGAATGCGCACAGAGGCGCTGTAAGAGAGGAGGGGGCCCCTGCACCCAGTATAGGAACGCCAGTGAATACGTCCAGAGGCGCTGTAAGAGAGGAGGGGGCCCTTGCACCCAGTATAGGAACGCCAGTGAATGCGCCCAGAGGCGCTGTAAGAGAGGAGGGGGCTCTTACACCCAGTATAGGAACGCCAGTGAATGCGCCCAGAGGCGCTGTAAGAGAGGAGGGGGCCCTTGCACCCAGTATAGGAACGCCAGTGAATGCGTCCAGAGGCGCTGTAAGAGAGGAGGGGACCCTTACACCCAGTATAGGAACGCCAGTGAATGCCTCCAGAGGCGCTGTAAGAAAGGAGGGGGCCCTTGCACCCAGTATAGGAATGCCAGTGAATGCGCCCAGAGGCGCTGTAAGAGAGGAGGGGGCCCTTGCACCCAGTATAGGAACGCCAGTGAATGCGCCCAGAGGCGCTGTAAGAGAGGAGGGGGCCTTGCACCCAGTATAGGAACGCCAGTGAATGCGTCCAGAGGTGCTGTAAGAGAGGAGGGGCCCTTGCACCCAGTATAGGAACGCCAGTGAATGCTCCCAGAGGCACTGTAAGAGAGGAGGGGCCCCTGCACCCAGTATAGAATCGCCAGTGAATGCGTCCAGAGGCGCTGTAAGAGAGGAGGGGGCCCTTGCACCCAGTATAGGAACGCCAGTGAATGCGTCCAGAGGCGCTGTAAGAGAGGAGGGGCCCTTACACCCAGTATAGGAACGCCAGTGAATGCGTCCAGAGGCGCTGTAAGAGAGGAGGGGACCCTTACACCCAGTATAGGAACGCCAGTGAATACGCCCAGAGGCGCTGTAAGAGAGGAGGGGGCCCTTACACCCAGTATAGGAATGCCAGTGAATGCGCCCAGAGGCGCTGTAAGAGAGGAGGGGGCCTTGCACCCAGTATAGGAACGCCAGTAAATACGCCCAGAGGCGCTGTAAGAGAGGAGGGGGCCCTTACACCCAGTATAGGAACGCCAGTGAATGCGTCCAGAGGCGCTGTAATAGAGGAGGGGCCCTTGCACCCAGTATAGGAACGCCAGTGAATGCGTCCAGAGGCGCTGTAAGAGAGGATGGGGCCCTTGCACCCAGTATAGGAACGCCAGTGAATGCGCCCAGAGGCGCTGTAAGAGAGGAGGGGACCCTTACACCCAGTATAGGAACGCCAGTGAATGCGTCCAGAGGCGCTGTAAGAGAGGAGGGGCCCTTACACCCAGTATAGGAACGCCAGTGAATGCGTCCAGAGGCGCTGTAAGAGAGGAGGGGACCCTTACACCCAGTATAGGAACGCCAGTGAATACGCCCAGAGGCGCTGTAAGAGAGGAGGGGGCCCTTACACCCAGTATAGGAACGCCAGTGAATGCGCCCAGAGGCGCTGTAAGAGAGGAGGGGGCCTTGCACCCAGTATAGGAACGCCAGTGAATACGCCCAGAGGCGCTGTAAGAGAGGAGGGGGCCCTTACACCCAGTATAGGAACGCCAGTGAATGCGTCCAGAGGCGCTGTAATAGAGGAGGGGGCCCTTACACCCAGTATAGCAACGCCAGTGAATGTGTCTAGAGGCGCTGTAAGAGAGGAGGGGCCCTTGCACCCAGTATAGGAACGCCAGTGAATGTGTCTAGAGGCGCTGTAAGAGAGGAGGGGCCCTTGCACCCAGTATAGGAACGCCAGTGAATATGCCCAGAGGCGCTGTAAGAGAGGAGGGGGCCCTTGCACCCAGTATAGGAACGCCAGTGAATGCGTCCAGAGGCGCTGTAATAGAGGAGGGGCCCTTGCACCCAGTATAGGAACGCCAGTGAATGCGCACAGAGGCGCTGTAAGAGAGGAGGGTCCCCTGCACCCAGTATAGGAACGCCAGTGAATGCACCCAGAGGTGCTGTAAGAGAGGAGGGGCCCTTACACCCAGTATAGGAATGCCAGTGAATGTGTCCAGAGGCGCTGTAAGAGAGGAGGGGGCCCTTACACCCAGTATAGGAACGCCAGTGAATGCGTCCAGAGGCGCTGTAAGAGAGGAGGGGCCCTTACACCCAGTATAGGAACGCCAGTGAATGCGCCCAGAGGCGCTGTAAGAGAGGAGGTGCCCTTGCACTCAGTATAGGAACGCCAGTGAATGCGCCCAGAGGCGCTGTAAGAGAGGAGGGGACCCTTACACCCAGTATAGGAACGCCAGTGAATGCCTCCAGAGGCGCTGTAAGAGAGGAGGGGGCCCTTGCACCCAGTATAGGAACGCCAGTGAATGCGCCCAGAGGCGCTGTAAGAGAGGAGGGGCCCTTGCACCCAGTATAGGAACGCCAGTGAATGCGCCCAGAGGCGCTGTAAGAAAGGAGGGGGCCTTGCACCCAGTATAGGAACGCCAGTGAATGCGCCCAGAGGTGCTGTAAGAGAGGAGGGGCCCTTACACCCAGTATAGGAACGCCAGTGAATGCCTCCAGAGGCGCTGTAAGAGAGGAGGGGCCCTTGCACTCAGTATAGGAACGCCAGTGAATGCGCCCAGAGGCGCTGTAAGAGAGGAGGGGCCCTTGCACTCAGTATAGGAACGCCAGTGAATGCGCCCAGAGGCGCTGTAAGAGAGGAGGGGGCCCCTGCACCCAGTATAGGAACGCCAGTGAATGCGTCCAGAGGCGCTGTAAGAGAGGAGGGGGCCCTTGCACCCAGTATAGGAACGCCAGTGAATGCCTCCAGAGGCGCTGTAAGAGAGGAGGGGGCCCTTGCACCCAGTATAGGAACGCCAGTGAATGCGTCCAGAGGCGCTGTAATAGAGGAGGGGCCCTTGCACCCAGTATAGGAACGCCAGTGAATGCGTCCAGAGGCGCTGTAAGAGAGGAGAGGGCCCTTGCACCCAGTATAGGAACGCCAGTGAATGCGTCCAGAGGCGCTGTAAGAGAGGAGGGGGCCCTTACACCCAGTATAGGAACGCCAGTGAATGCGCCCAGAGGCGCTGTAAGAGAGGAGGGGGCCCTTGCACCCAGTATAGGAACGCCAGTGAATGCGTCCAGAGGCGCTGTAAGAGAGGATGGGGCCCTTGCACCCAGTATAGGAACGCCAGTGAATGCGTCCAGAGGCGCTGTAAGAGAGGAGGGGGCCCTTGCACCCAGTATAGGAACGCCAGTGAATGCGTCCAGAGGCGCTGTAATAGAGGAGGGGCCCTTGCACTCAGTAATGGAACGCCAGTGAATGCGTCCAGAGGCGTTGTAAGAGAGGAGGGGCCCTTACACCCAGTATAGGAACGCCAGTGAATGCGCACAGAGGCGCTGTAAGAGAGGAGGGGCCCTTACACCCAGTAGAGGAACGCCAGTGAATGCGCACAGAGGCGCTGTAAGAGAGGAGGGGGCCCCTGCACCCAGTATAGGAACGCCAGTGAATACGTCCAGAGGCGCTGTAAGAGAGGAGGGGGCCCTTGCACCCAGTATAGGAACGCCAGTGAATGCGCCCAGAGGCGCTGTAAGAGAGGAGGGGGCTCTTACACCCAGTATAGGAACGCCAGTGAATGCGCCCAGAGGCGCTGTAAGAGAGGAGGGGGCCCTTGCAACCAGTATAGGAACGCCAGTGAATGCGTCCAGAGGCGCTGTAATAGAGAAGGGGGCCCTTGCACCCAGTATAGGAACGCCAGTGAATGCGTCCAGAGGCGCTGTAATAGAGGAGGGGGCCCTTGCACCCAGTATAGGAACGCCAGTGAATGCGTCCAGAGGCACTGTAAGAGATGAGGGGGCCCCTGCACCCAGTATAGGAACGCCAGTGAATGTGCCCAGAGGCGCTGTAAGAGAGGAGGGGGCCCTTACACCCAGTATAGGAACGCCAGTGAATGTGTCCAGAGGCGCTGTAAGAGAGGAGGGGCCCTTGCACCCAGTATAGGAACGCCAGTGAATGCGCCCAGAGGCGCTGTAAGAGAGGAGGGGGCCCTTGCACCCAGTATAGGAACGCCAGTGAATGCGCCCAGAGGCGCTGTAAGAGAGGAGGGGGCCCCTGCACCCAGTATAGGAATGCCAGTGAATACGCCCAGAGGCGCTGTAAGAGAGGAGGGGGCCCCTGCACCCAGTATAGGAACGCCAGTGAATGCGCCCAGAGGTGCTGTAAGAGAGGAGGGGGCCCCTGCACCCAGTATAGGAACGCCAGTGAATGCGTCCAGAGGCGCTGTAAGAGAGGAGGGGGCCCCTGCACCCAGTATAGGAATGCCAGTGAATACGCCCAGAGGCGCTGTAAGAGAGGAGGGGGCCTCTGCACCCAGTATAGGAACGCCAGTGAATGCGTCCAGAGGCGCTGTAAGAGAGGAGGGGGCCCCTGCACCCAGTATAGGAACGCCAGTGAATGCGCCCAGAGGCGCTGTAAGAGAGGAGGGGGCCCCTGCACCCAGTATAGGAACGCCAGTGAATGCGCCCAGAGGCGCTGTAAGAGAGGAGGGGGCCCCTGCACCCAGTATAGGAACGCCAGTGAATGCGCCCAGAGGCGCTGTAAGAGAGGAGGGGGCCCTTGCACCCAGTATAGGAACGCCAGTGAGCGTGCCCAGAGGCGCTGTAAGAGAGGAGGGGCCCCTGCACCCAGTATAGGAACGCCAGTGAATGCGTCCAGAGGCGCTGTAAGAGAGGAGGGGCCCCTGCACCCAGTATAGGAACGCCAGTGAATGCGTCCAGAGGCACTGTAAGAGAGGAGGGGGCCCCTGCACCCAGTATAGGAACGCCAGTGAATGTGCCCAGAGGCGCTGTAAGAGAGGAGGGGCCCTTACACCCAGTATAGGAACGCCAGTGAATGCGTCCAGAGGCGCTGTAAGAGAGGAGGGGCCCTTACACCCAGTATAGGAACGCCAGTGAATGCGCCCAGAGGCGCTGTTCGAGAGGAGGGGCCCTTACACCCAGTATAGGAACGCCAGTGAATGCGTCCAGAGGCGCTGTAAGAGAGGAGGGGGCCCTTACACCCAGTATAGGAACGCCAGTGAATGTGTCCAGAGGCGCTGTAAGAGAGGAGGGGCCCTTGCACCCAGTATAGGAACGCCAGTGAATGCGTCCAGAGGCGCTGTAAGAGAGGAGGGGGCCCTTGCACCCAGTATAGGAACGCCAGTGAAAGCGCCCAGAGGCGCTGTAAGAGAGGAGGGGGCCCTTGCACCCAGTATAGGAACGCCAGTGAAAGCGCCCAGAGGCGCTGTAAGAGAGGAGGGGGCCCTTGCACCCAGTATAGGAACGCCAGTGAGCGTGCCCAGAGGCGCTGTAAGAGAGGAGGGGGCCCTTGCACCCAGTATAGGAACGCCAGTGAGCGTGCCCAGAGGCGCTGTAAGAGAGGAGGGGCCCTTACATCCAGTATAGGAACGCCAGTGAAAGCGCCCAGAGGCGCTGTAAGAGAGGAGGGGGCCCTTGCACCCAGTATAGGAACGCCAGTGAATTCGCCCAGAGGCGCTGTAAGAGAGGAGGGGGCCCTTACACCCAGTATAGGAACGCCAGTGAATGCGCCCAGAGGCGCTGTAAGAGAGGAGGGGGCCCTTGCACCCAGTATAGGAACGCCAGTGAATGCGCCCAGAGGCGCTGTAAGAGAGGAGGGGGCCATTACACCCAGTATAGGAACGCCAGTGAATGCACCCAGAGGCGCTGTAAGAGAGGAGGGGGCCCTTACACCCAGTATAGGAACGCCAG
Source organism: Pseudophryne corroboree (assembly GCF_028390025.1). Taxonomy (NCBI): domain Eukaryota; kingdom Metazoa; phylum Chordata; class Amphibia; order Anura; family Myobatrachidae; genus Pseudophryne; species Pseudophryne corroboree. The sequence goes on from NC_086451.1 coordinate 485,267,246, forward strand.
TGAATGCGTCCAGAGGCGCTGTAAGAGAGGAGGGGCCCTTACACCCAGTATAGGAACGCCAGTGAATGCGCCCAGAGGCGCTGTTCGAGAGGAGGGGCCCTTACACCCAGTATAGGAACGCCAGTGAATGCGTCCAGAGGCGCTGTAAGAGAGGAGGGGGCCCTTACACCCAGTATAGGAACGCCAGTGAATGTGTCCAGAGGCGCTGTAAGAGAGGAGGGGCCCTTGCACCCAGTATAGGAACGCCAGTGAATGCGTCCAGAGGCGCTGTAAGAGAGGAGGGGGCCCTTGCACCCAGTATAGGAACGCCAGTGAAAGCGCCCAGAGGCGCTGTAAGAGAGGAGGGGGCCCTTGCACCCAGTATAGGAACGCCAGTGAAAGCGCCCAGAGGCGCTGTAAGAGAGGAGGGGGCCCTTGCACCCAGTATAGGAACGCCAGTGAGCGTGCCCAGAGGCGCTGTAAGAGAGGAGGGGGCCCTTGCACCCAGTATAGGAACGCCAGTGAGCGTGCCCAGAGGCGCTGTAAGAGAGGAGGGGCCCTTACATCCAGTATAGGAACGCCAGTGAAAGCGCCCAGAGGCGCTGTAAGAGAGGAGGGGGCCCTTGCACCCAGTATAGGAACGCCAGTGAATTCGCCCAGAGGCGCTGTAAGAGAGGAGGGGGCCCTTACACCCAGTATAGGAACGCCAGTGAATGCGCCCAGAGGCGCTGTAAGAGAGGAGGGGGCCCTTGCACCCAGTATAGGAACGCCAGTGAATGCGCCCAGAGGCGCTGTAAGAGAGGAGGGGGCCATTACACCCAGTATAGGAACGCCAGTGAATGCACCCAGAGGCGCTGTAAGAGAGGAGGGGGCCCTTACACCCAGTATAGGAACGCCAGTGAATGCGTCCAGAGGCGCTGTAAGAGAGGAGGGGGCCCTTACACCCAGTATAGGAACGCCAGTGAATGTGCCCAGAGGCGCTGTAAGAGAGGAGGGGGCTCTTACACCCAGTATAGGAACGCCAGTGAATGCGCCCAGAGGCGCTGTAAGAGAGGAGGGGGCCCTTGCAACCAGTATAGGAACGCCAGTGAATGCGTCCAGAGGCGCTGTAATAGAGAAGGGGGCCCTTGCACCCAGTATAGGAACGCCAGTGAATGCGTCCAGAGGCGCTGTAATAGAGGAGGGGGCCCTTGCACCCAGTATAGGAACGCCAGTGAATGCGTCCAGAGGCACTGTAAGAGATGAGGGGGCCCCTGCACCCAGTATAGGAACGCCAGTGAATGTGTCCAGAGGCGCTGTAAGAGAGGAGGGGCCCTTACACCCAGTATAGGAACGCCAGTGAATGCGTCCAGAGGCGCTGTAAGAGAGGAGGGGGCCTTGCACCCAGTATAGGAACGCCAGTGAATGCATCCAGAGGCGCTGTAAGAGAGGAGGGGGCCCTTGCACCCAGTATAGGAACGCCAGTGAATGCGCCCAGAGGCGCTGTAAGAGAGGAGGGGGCCCTTACACCCAGTATAGGAACGCCAGTGAATGCGCCCAGAGGCGCTGTAAGAGAGGAGGGGCCCTTACACCCAGTATAGGAACGCCAGTGAATGCGTCCAGAGGCGCTGTAAGAGAGGAGGGGCCCTTACACCCAGTATAGGAACGCCAGTGAATGTGCCCAGAGGCGCTGTAAGAGAGGAGGGGCCCTTACACCCAGTATAGGAACGCCAGTGAATGTGTCCAGAAGCGCTGTAAGAGAGGAGGGGCCCTTACACCCAGTATAGGAACGCCAGTGAATGCGTCCAGAGGCGCTGTAAGAGAGGAGGGGGCCTTGCACCCAGTATAGGAACGCCAGTGAATGCATCCAGAGGCGCTGTAAGAGAGGAGGGGGCCCTTGCACCCAGTATAGGAACGCCAGTGAATGCGCCCAGAGGCGCTGTAAGAGAGGAGGGGGCCCTTACACCCAGTATAGGAACGCCAGTGAATGCGCCCAGAGGCGCTGTAAGAGAGGAGGGGCCCTTACACCCAGTATAGGAACGCCAGTGAATGCGTCCAGAGGCGCTGTAAGAGAGGAGGGGCCCTTACACCCAGTATAGGAACGCCAGTGAATGTGCCCAGAGGCGCTGTAAGAGAGGAGGGGGCCCTTACACCCAGTATAGGAACGCCAGTGAATGCGCCCAGAGGCGCTGTAAGAGAGGAGGGGCCCTTACACCCAGTATAGGAACGCCAGTGAATGCGTCCAGAGGCGCTGTAAGAGAGGAGGGGGCCCTTACACCCAGTATAGGAACGCCAGTGAATGCGTCCAGAGGCGCTGTAAGAGAGGAGGGGGCCCTTACACCCAGTATAGGAACGCCAGTGAATGCGCCCAGAGGCGCTGTAAGAGAGGAGGGGGCCCTTAAACCCAGTATAGGAACGCCAGTGAATGCGTCCAGAGGCGCTGTAAGAGAGGAGGGGGCCCTTGCACCCAGTATAGGAACGCCAGTGAATGCGTCCATAGGCGCTGTAAGAGAGGAGGGGGCCCTTACACCCAGTATAGGAACGCCAGTGAATGCGTCCAGAGGCGCTGTAAGAGAGGAGGGGGCCTTGCACCCAGTATAGGAACGCCAGTGAATGCATCCAGAGGCGCTGTAAGAGAGGAGGGGGCCCTTGCACCCAGTATAGGAACGCCAGTGAATGCGCCCAGAGGCGCTGAAAGAGAGGAGGGGGCCCTTACACCCAGTATAGGAACGCCAGTGAATGCGCCCAGAGGCGCTGTAAGAGAGGAGGGGCCCTTACACCCAGTATAGGAACGCCAGTGAATGCGTCCAGAGGCGCTGTAAGAGAGGAGGGGCCCTTACACCCAGTATAGGAACGCCAGTGAATGTGCCCAGAGGCGCTGTAAGAGAGGAGGGGCCCTTACACCCAGTATAGGAATGCCAGTGAATGTGTCCAGAGGCGCTGTAAGAGAGGAGGGGCCCTTACACCCAGTATAGGAACGCCAGTGAATGCGTCCAGAGGCGCTGTAAGAGAGGAGGGGCCCTTACACCCAGTATAGGAACGCCAGTGAATGCGTCCAGAGGCGCTGTAAGAGAGGAGGGGGCCTTGCACCCAGTATAGGAACGCCAGTGAATGCATCCAGAGGCGCTGTAAGAGAGGAGGGGGCCCTTGCACCCAGTATAGGAACGCCAGTGAATGCGCCCAGAGGCACTGTAAGAGAGGAGGGGGCCCTTACACCCAGTATAGGAACGCCAGTGAATGCGTCCAGAGGCGCTGTAAGAGAGGAGGGGGCCCTTACACCCAGTATAGGAACGCCAGTGAATGCGTCCAGATGCGCTGTAAGAGAGGAGGGGGCCCTTACACCCAGTATAGGAACGCCAGTGAATGCGCCCGCGCTGTAAGAGAGGAGGGGGCCCTTACACCCAGTATAGGAACGTCAGTGAATGCGTCCAGATGCGCTGTAAGAGAGGAGGGGGCCCTTACACCCAGTATAGGAACGCCAGTGAATGCGCCCGCGCTGTAAGAGAGGAGGGGGCCCTTACACCCAGTATAGGAACGCCAGTGAATGCGTCCAGATGCGCTGTAAGAGAGGAGGGGGCCCTTTCACCCAGTATAGGAACGCCAGTGAATGCGCCCGCGCTGTAAGAGAGGAGGGGCCCTTACACCCAGTATAGGAACGCCAGTGAATGCGTCCAGATGCGCTGTAAGAGAGGAGGGGGCCCTTACACCCAGTATAGGAACGCCAGTGAATGCGCCCGCGCTGTAAGAGAGGAGGGGCCCTTGCACCCAGTATAGGAACGCCAGTGAATGCGCCCAGAGGCGCTGTAAGAGAGGAGGGGGCCCTTACACCCAGTATAGGAACGCCAGTGAATGCGTCAGGATGCACTGTAAGAGAGGAGGGGGCCCTTACACCCAGTATAGGAACGCCAGTGAATGCGTCCAGATGCGCTGTAAGAGAGGAGGGGGCTCTTACACCCAGTATAGGAACGCCAGTGAATGCGCCCGCGCTGTAAGAGAGGAGGGGCCCTTACACCCAGTATAGGAACGCCAGTGAATGCGTCCAGATGCGCTGTAAGAGAGGAGGGGGCCCTTACACCCAGTATAGGAACGCCAGTGAATGCGCCCGCGCTGTAAGAGAGGAGGGGCCCTTGCACCCAGTATAGGAACGCCAGTGAATGAGCCCAGAGGCGCTGTAAGGGAGGAGGGGGCCCTTACACCCAGTATAGGAACGCCAGTGAATGCGTCCAGATGCGCTGTAAGAGAGGAGGGGGCCCTTACACCCAGTATAGGAACGCCAGTGAATGCGTCCAGATGCGCTGTAAGAGAGGAGGGGGCCCTTACACCCAGTATAGGAACGCCAGTGAATGCGTCCAGATGCGCTGTAAGAGAGGAGGGGGTCCTTACACCCAGTATAGGAACGCCAGTGAATGCGTCCAGATGCGCTGTAAGAGAGGAGGGGGTCCTTACACCCAGTATAGGAACGCCAGTGAATGCGCCCAGAGGCGCTGTAAGAGAGGAGGGGGCCCTTACACCCAGTATAGGAACGCCAGTGAATGCATCCAGATGCGCTGTAAGAGAGGAGGGGGTCCTTGCACCCAGTATAGGAACGCCAGTGAATGCGCCCAGAGGTGCTGTAAGAGAGGAGGGGGCCCTTGCACCCAGTATAGGAACGCCAGTGAATGCGCCCAGAGGCGCTGTAAGAGAGGAGGGGGCCCTTGCACCCAGTATAGGAACGCCAGTGAATGCGTCCAGAGGCGCTGTAAGAGAGGAGGGGCCCTTACACCCAGTATAGGAACGCCAGTGAATGCGTCCAGATGCGCTGTAAGAGAGGAGGGGGCCCTTACACCCAGTATAGGAACGCCAGTGAATGCGCCCGCGCTGTAAGAGAGGAGGGGGTCCTTACACCCAGTATAGGAACGCCAGTGAATGCGCCCAGAGGCGCTGTAAGAGAGGAGGGGCCCTTACACCCAGTATAGGAACGCCAGTGAATGCGTCCAGAGGCGCTGTAAGAGAGGAGGGGCCCTTGCACCCAGTATAGGAACGCCAGTGAATGCGCCCAGAGGCGCTGTAAGAGAGGAGGGGGCCCTTACACCCAGTATAGGAACGCCAGTGAATGCGTCCAGATGCGCTGTAAGAGAGGAGGGGGCCCTTACACCCAGTATAGGAACGCCAGTGAATGCGTCCAGATGCGCTGTAAGAGAGGAGGGGGCCCTTACACCCAGTATAGGAACGCCAGTGAATGCGTCCAGATGCGCTGTAAGAGAGGAGGGGGTCCTTACACCCAGTATAGGAACGCCAGTGAATGCGTCCAGATGCGCTGTAAGAGAGGAGGGGGTCCTTACACCCAGTATAGGAACGCCAGTGAATGCGCCCAGAGGCGCTGTAAGAAAGGAGGGGGCCCTTACACCCAGTATAGGAACGCCAGTGAATGCGTCCAGATGCGCTGTAAGAGAGGAGGGGGTCCTTGCACCCAGTATAGGAACGCCAGTGAATGCGCCCAGAGGTGCTGTAAGAGAGGAGGGGGCCCTTGCACCCAGTATAGGAACGCCAGTGAATGCGCCCAGAGGCGCTGTAAGAGAGGAGGGGGCCCTTGCACCCAGTATAGGAACGCCAGTGAATGCGTCCAGAGGCGCTGTAAGAGAGGAGGGGCCCTTACACCCAGTATAGGAACGCCAGTGAATGCGTCCAGATGCGCTGTAAGAGAGGAGGGGGCCCTTACACCCAGTATAGGAACGCCAGTGAATGCGCCCGCGCTGTAAGAGAGGAGGGGGTCCTTACACCCAGTATAGGAACGCCAGTGAATGCGCCCAGAGGCGCTGTAAGAGAGGAGGGGCCCTTACACCCAGTATAGGAACGCCAGTGAATGCGTCCAGAGGCGCTGTAAGAGAGGAGGGGCCCTTGCACCCAGTATAGGAACGCCAGTGAATGCGCCCAGAGGCGCTGTAAGAGAGGAGGGGGCCCTTACACCCAGTATAGGAACGCCAGTGAATGCGTCCAGATGCGCTGTAAGAGAGGAGGGGGCCCTTACACCCAGTATAGGAACGCCAGTGAATGCGTCCAGATGCGCTGTAAGAGAGGAGGGGGTCCTTACACCCAGTATAGGAACGCCAGTGAATGCGTCCAGATGCGCTGTAAGAGAGGAGGGGGTCCTTACACCCAGTATAGGAACGCCAGTGAATGCGCCCAGAGGCGCTGTAAGAGAGGAGGGGGCCCTTACACCCAGTATAGGAACGCCAGTGAATGCGTCCAGATGCGCTGTAAGAGAGGAGGGGGTCCTTGCACCCAGTATAGGAACGCCAGTGAATGCGCCCAGAGGTGCTGTAAGAGAGGAGGGGGCCCTTGCACCCAGTATAGGAACGCCAGTGAATGCGCCCAGAGGCGCTGTAAGAGAGGAGGGGGCCCTTGCACCCAGTATAGGAACGCCAGTGAATGTGCCCAGAGGCGCTGTAAGAGAGGAGGGGGCCCTTACACCCAGTATAGGAACGCCAGTGAATGCATCCAGAGGCGCTGTAAGAGAGGAGGGGGCCCTTGCACCCAGTATAGGAACGCCAGTGAATGCGCCCAGAGGCGCTGTAAGAGAGAAGGGGGCCCTTACACCCAGTATAGGAACGCCAGTGAATGCGTCCAGAGGTGCTGTAAGAGAGGAGGGGGCCCTTGCACCCAGTATAGGAACGCCAGTGAATGCGCCCAGAGGCGCTGTAAGAGAGGAGGGGCCCTTACACCCAGTATAGGAACGCCAGTGAATGTGCCCAGAGGCGCTGTAAGAGAGGAGGGGCCCTTGCACCCAGTATAGGAACGCCAGTGAATGCGCCCAGAGGCGCTGTAAGAGAGGAGGGGGCCCTTGCACCCAGTATAGGAACGCCAGTGAATGCGCCCAGAGGCGCTGTAAGAGAGGAGGGGGCCCTTACACCCAGTATAGGAACGCCAGTGAATGCGCCCAGAGGCGCTGTAAGAGAGGAGGGGGCCCTTACACCCAGTATAGGAACGCCAGTGAATGCGTCCAGATGCGCTGTAAGAGAGGAGGGGGCCCTTACACCCAGTATAGGAACGCCAGTGAATGCGCCCGCGCTGTAAGAGAGGAGGGGGCCCTTACACCCAGTATAGGAACGTCAGTGAATGCGTCCAGATGCGCTGTAAGAGAGGAGGGGGCCCTTACACCCAGTATAGGAACGCCAGTGAATGCGCCCGCGCTGTAAGAGAGGAGGGGGCCCTTACACCCAGTATAGGAACGCCAGTGAATGCGTCCAGATGCGCTGTAAGAGAGGAGGGGGCCCTTTCACCCAGTATAGGAACGCCAGTGAATGCGCCCGCGCTGTAAGAGAGGAGGGGCCCTTACACCCAGTATAGGAACGCCAGTGAATGCGTCCAGATGCGCTGTAAGAGAGGAGGGGGCCCTTACACCCAGTATAGGAACGCCAGTGAATGCGCCCGCGCTGTAAGAGAGGAGGGGCCCTTGCACCCAGTATAGGAACGCCAGTGAATGCGCCCAGAGGCGCTGTAAGAGAGGAGGGGGCCCTTACACCCAGTATAGGAGCGCCAGTGAATGCGTCAGGATGCGCTGTAAGAGAGGAGGGGGCCCTTACACCCAGTATAGGAACGCCAGTGAATGCGTCCAGATGCGCTGTAAGAGAGGAGGGGGCCCTTACACCCAGTATAGGAACGCCAGTGAATGCGCCCGCGCTGTAAGAGAGGAGGGGCCCTTACACCCAGTATAGGAACGCCAGTGAATGCGTCCAGATGCGCTGTAAGAGAGGAGGGGGCCCTTACACCCAGTATAGGAACGCCAGTGAATGCGCCCGCGCTGTAAGAGAGGAGGGGCCCTTGCATCCAGTATAGGAACGCCAGTGAATGAGCCCAGAGGCGCTGTAAGGGAGGAGGGGGCCCTTACACCCAGTATAGGAACGCCAGTGAATGCGTCCAGATGCGCTGTAAGAGAGGAGGGGGCCCTTACACCCAGTATAGGAACGCCAGTGAATGCGTCCAGATGCGCTGTAAGAGAGGAGGGGGCCCTTACACCCAGTATAGGAACGCCAGTGAATGCGTCCAGATGCGCTGTAAGAGAGGAGGGGGTCCTTACACCCAGTATAGGAACGCCAGTGAATGCGTCCAGATGCGCTGTAAGAGAGGAGGGGGTCCTTACACCCAGTATAGGAACGCCAGTGAATGCGCCCAGAGGCGCTGTAAGAGAGGAGGGGGCCCTTACACCCAGTATAGGAACGCCAGTGAATGCGTCCAGATGCGCTGTAAGAGAGGAGGGGGTCCTTGCACCCAGTATAGGAACGCCAGTGAATGCGCCCAGAGGTGCTGTAAGAGAGGAGGGGGCCCTTGCACCCAGTATAGGAACGCCAGTGAATGCGCCCAGAGGCGCTGTAAGAGAGGAGGGGGCCCTTGCACCCAGTATAGGAACGCCAGTGAATGCGTCCAGAGGCGCTGTAAGAGAGGAGGGGCCCTTACACCCAGTATAGGAACGCCAGTGAATGCGTCCAGATGCGCTGTAAGAGAGGAGGGGGCCCTTACACCCAGTATAGGAACGCCAGTGAATGCGCCCGCGCTGTAAGAGAGGAGGGGGTCCTTACACCCAGTATAGGAACGCCAGTGAATGCGCCCAGAGGCGCTGTAAGAGAGGAGGGGCCCTTACACCCAGTATAGGAACGCCAGTGAATGCGTCCAGAGGCGCTGTAAGAGAGGAGGGGCCCTTGCACCCAGTATAGGAACGCCAGTGAATGCGCCCAGAGGCGCTGTAAGAGAGGAGGGGGCCCTTACACCCAGTATAGGAACGCCAGTGAATGCGTCCAGATGCGCTGTAAGAGAGGAGGGGGCCCTTACACCCAGTATAGGAACGCCAGTGAATGCGTCCAGATGCGCTGTAAGAGAGGAGGGGGCCCTTACACCCAGTATAGGAACGCCAGTGAATGCGTCCAGATGCGCTGTAAGAGAGGAGGGGGTCCTTACACCCAGTATAGGAACGCCAGTGAATGCGTCCAGATGCGCTGTAAGAGAGGAGGGGGTCCTTACACCCAGTATAGGAACGCCAGTGAATGCGCCCAGAGGCGCTGTAAGAGAGGAGGGGGCCCTTACACCCAGTATAGGAACGCCAGTGAATGCGTCCAGATGCGCTGTAAGAGAGGAGGGGGTCCTTGCACCGAGTATAGGAACGCCAGTGAATGCGCCCAGAGGTGCTGTAAGAGAGGAGGGGGCCCTTGCACCCAGTATAGGAACGCCAGTGAATGCGCCCAGAGGCGCTGTAAGAGAGGAGGGGGCCCTTGCACCCAGTATAGGAACGCCAGTGAATGCGTCCAGAGGCGCTGTAAGAGAGGAGGGGCCCTTACACCCAGTATAGGAACGCCAGTGAATGCGTCCAGATGCGCTGTAAGAGAGGAGGGGGCCCTTACACCCAGTATAGGAACGCCAGTGAATGCGCCCGCGCTGTAAGAGAGGAGGGGGTCCTTACACCCAGTATAGGAACGCCAGTGAATGCGCCCAGAGGCGCTGTAAGAGAGGAGGGGCCCTTACACCCAGTATAGGAACGCCAGTGAATGCGTCCAGAGGCGCTGTAAGAGAGGAGGGGCCCTTGCACCCAGTATAGGAACGCCAGTGAATGCGCCCAGAGGCGCTGTAAGAGAGGAGGGGGCCCTTACACCCAGTATAGGAACGCCAGTGAATGCGTCCAGATGCGCTGTAAGAGAGGAGGGGGCCCTTACACCCAGTATAGGAACGCCAGTGAATGCGTCCAGATGCGCTGTAAGAGAGGAGGGGGTCCTTACACCCAGTATAGGAACGCCAGTGAATGCGTCCAGATGCGCTGTAAGAGAGGAGGGGGTCCTTACACCCAGTATAGGAACGCCAGTGAATGCGCCCAGAGGCGCTGTAAGAGAGGAGGGGGCCCTTACACCCAGTATAGGAACGCCAGTGAATGCGTCCAGATGCGCTGTAAGAGAGGAGGGGGTCCTTGCACCCAGTATAGGAACGCCAGTGAATGCGCCCAGAGGTGCTGTAAGAGAGGAGGGGGCCCTTGCACCCAGTATAGGAACGCCAGTGAATGCGCCCAGAGGCGCTGTAAGAGAGGAGGGGGCCCTTGCACCCAGTATAGGAACGCCAGTGAATGTGCCCAGAGGCGCTGTAAGAGAGGAGGGGGCCCTTACACCCAGTATAGGAACGCCAGTGAATGCATCCAGAGGCGCTGTAAGAGAGGAGGGGGCCCTTGCACCCAGTATAGGAACGCCAGTGAATGCGCCCAGAGGCGCTGTAAGAGAGGAGGGGGCCCTTGCACCCAGTATAGGAACGCCAGTGAATGCATCCAGAGGCGCTGTAAGAGAGGAGGGGGCCCTTGCACCCAGTATAGGAACGCCAGTGAATGCGTCCAGAGGCGCTGTAAGAGAGGAGGGGGCCCTTGCACCCAGTATAGGAACGCCAGTGAATGTGTCCAGAGGCGCTGTAAGAGAGGAGGGGGGCCTTACACCCAGTATAGGAACGCCAGTGAATGCATCCAGAGGCGCTGTAAGAGAGGAGGGGGCCCTTGCACCCAGTATAGGAACGCCAGTGAATGCGCCCAGAGGCGCTGTAAGAGAGGAGGGGGCCCTTGCGCACCACACATCACAGTGGGCAATGCAGGCATATTGGGTGATGCACACTGTTTAAGATCCAAGATGTTTTTGAGTTTTCATCAGACGATTTCAGGCGGTCCCTGCTTCAGCCGACTCCAGGAGACTTGCCCACTTATCCAGGAGGCCGGGAGTGCCACCCCAATTTTCGGGAGCCTCTCACGTATACCGGGAGAATAGACAAGTATGATGTTTGGGGAACTGCGGATGCACATGACCTGTTCTGCGTATGTGCAGGACGAGTCCTGCGTGATCAGTCGCAATGATTGACATGCTGCGGTATTTGACTAGCAAAGCTGGGGCGTTCTGTAACATGGGTGGTGGTGGTGGTGGGGGGGGGGTGTTGCCCCCATATTGTAGGTGTGCCGAGTTGTCAGATGCAGGATTCCCAGTCCCGACACATTTCTGGACCCGGACGCAGACTTCCTGGACCAGACAGACGGGTACCAATGACTTACACAGATACCGAGGGCTGAGACCACCGCATCCTTGGACACAGCACTCGGACCCCACATGCGGGCAGGAGGCACCTAATACAATGCCTCCTGCATCATTAGAATACGTGACGTATGGTGTCGCTTCCCTGCCCTTCCCCGCGTCAATACCAACCACATCAGAATCAGACCCCACTATTGGTCGATATGGTACTAGGTCGACATGACATTTTTTGAACTTTTTCATACTTTACGATCCACGTGGACTACGATTGGGAATCGTAACCTGTGCCGAGCGCAACGGTAGTGGAGCGAGGCACCTTGCCCAAAGCATGACGAGCAAAGCGAGGGGACGCGGTGCATTAATTGGGGTTCCCCGTCACTGTACAGAGAAAACCACACCAAAAATGTTTTTTTAAAAACTCACTTTTTTGGGTGTGGACTTAGTCACTGTCGACCAATAGTGGTTGCCCTAGACACTGTCTACCTAAGTTTGGTCGACCCTATAAACCACACCCCAGGGACGCATGTGCAGATTGAAAACATTGCCCGCTTGCGCCCGACATCACCACCGCGTCCAGCTCTGTATCACGCCCAAAGTCTGTTATTGGGGGTAATTCTGAGTTGATCGCAGCATCAAGTTTGTTAGCAATTAGGCAAAACCATGGGGGTCATTCCGAGTTGTTCGCTCGCAAGCGGATTTTAGCAGATTTGCTCATGCTAAGCCGCCGCCTACTGGGAGTGAATCTTAGCATCTTAAAATTGCGAACGATGTATTCGCAATATTGCGATTACACACCTCGTAGCAGTTTCTGAGTAGCTCCAGACTTACTCGGCATCTGCGATCAGTTCAGTGCTTGTCGTTCCTGGTTTGACGTCACAAACACACCCAGCGTTCGCCCAGACACTCCTCCGTTTCTCCGGCCACTCCTGCGTTTTTTCCGGAAACGGTAGCGTTTTTTCCCACACGCCCATAAAACGGCCTGTTTCCGCCCAGTAACACCCATTTCCTGTCAATCACATTACGATCGCCAGAACGATGAAAAAGCCGTGAGTAAAAATCCTAAGTGCATAGCAAATTTACTTGGCGCAGTCGCAGTGCGGACATTGCGCATGCGCATTAAGCGGAAAATCGCTGCGATGCGAAGATTTTTACCGAGCGAACAACTCGGAATGACCCCCCATGTGCACTGCAGGGGGGGGGGGGGGGGGGGGCAGATGTAACATGTGCAGAGAGAGTTAGATCTGGCTGGGTTATATTGTTTCTATGCAGGGTAAATACTGGTTGCTTTATTTTTATACTGCAATTTAGATTTCAGTTTGAACACACCCCACCCAAATCTAACTCTCTCTGCACGTGTTACATCTGCCCCACCTGCAGTGCACATGGTTTTGCCCAACTGCTAACAAATTTTCTGCTGCGATCAACTCAGAATTAGGCCCCTTGAGCGAACATCCCAAATACTTTAAACTCACCAAGAAAAGAGCCAGCCATAAGATCCACTAATCTCTCTTCTGTTACAGCCACCAATCCCGCTCCACCCCGCGCTACCGGGAGGCGACAGTTCCTGTGGTTTAAACGTTTTTTTGCGCCCTGAAAAGACTGACAGGTCAGTAATGAGAGTAACTGGAAACAGCGACACCCCGGGGAAATGTGCAGAATGCGGATTAGGAACAGGCGAGTCTGGCGAAGTTTCAGCAGCGAGAACAGAGGCCGCAATAATTGTTTCTTCCTTCTGTCCTCTCCTGGTAAACGAGAGCAGAGACGTCGTTAGAGGATGATTCATGCTCCTGAGTCTCTGCATTATTTATAGTCGCTGCATATTCATTGGAAAAGACTTTATTAGGGAGCGCTGGCAGATTCCTCCTGATTCCTGTGCGGGGACTCTGCATGAGGGGAAAATCCATGTAGGTCACCGGAATGTAATGTCTGCACTCATGTTAGGGTTAGGTAATGAGAATGGTTTTCCCTCTTTTATCCTACTTTAATATCTTGGAAATATTCTGCAACCTTTACAAAATCCATTGCATTCTGGTTTCATTCCGTGCTCTTCGGCCAAGTCTGTTATCATCAGGAAGAGAGGTTTTGCCGCTCTGGGATACAAACCTGTGTCTAGATATAATTATGGGGGTCATTCCGAGTCGATCGCTCGCTAGCAATTTTTTGCAGCGCTGCGATCAGGTCAAAACTCAGCAAAACTGCGCATGCGTGTGCACCACAATCCGCAGGCGCGCCGTATGAGTACAAAGAGGATCGGAGCTGGGCAATGGATTTAATGAAGAATCCATTCACACAGCCGATCGCAAGGAGAGTGACAGGAAGAGGGCGTTTGTGGGTGTCAACCGACCGTTTTCTGGGAGTGTTTGGAAAAACGCAGGTGTGTCCAAGCGTTTGCAGGGCGGGTGTCTGACGTCAATTTCGGGACCGGACAGGCTGAAGTGATCGCAGCGGCTGAGTAAGTTCTGGGCTACTCAGAAACTGCAAAGAAAAGATTTGTACCGCTCGGCTGCAAAAGCGTTCGCACACTTGCAAAGCGAAAATACACTCCCCTGTGGGCGGCGACTATCTGATCGCAGCGCTGCAAAAAATAGCTAGTGAGCGATCAACTCGGAATGACCCCCTATATCCAATGTAAAGAAAAGGTGATAATAAACATACATATAGAGTGCAGGCTTATAATGTATATGGAATGGTGGTGTAATAAACCAGGATAGGTGCTGCCTGTTGTATATCAGACCAGGCAGATTGCAGAGGCTCTTGGTGGCTGTATGATCCCATCCATACTTACCTCCTTCTGAAAAAGCATTTCCGGGATATTTTGACAGCAGCAGCTATGAGCGCGGCGTTACAGAGGACACGTACTCCATCTTTGTATTGTACTGTGTCACAACTGAGGGCCTGAGCTGACGGGAGGCAGCCTCAGTTGTAGGGGCTGAGATGTACCGGAACCTGGGAGGTTGTATCAGACCCCTGGACATGTAAGTAACATGAATAATAACTGCCCGAAGGCGTGACCACGACAACTTGGATAAAAGTCAATGATGTTTATTATGACAACTCTGCAACACAACAGCAGTAAAAGAAAACGTAAAAGTCAGCAAAGAATAAATACAGTTCCTGGGTACTACAGGATGGCAGGAGCCACAGGGCACTGGTAGTGTGAGATAGTTCTAATAATCTTCTAGATGGAAAGTCCTTACCAGGCCCGACTGTAGCAATGGAGATAACCCAGGATTGTACCAGCTGGTGTTCCAGGAAAAGCTGGGTTGCTGAAGATAAAACGGCTGCTGTGGATACTGGCTGGAACCAGACTGTTGTTGGTACGGAGTGGATACTGGCTGGAACCAGTTAAATAATAAACGAACTTGAGAGCGATGAAATAATAATGAAGTTTGGAGTTTGAGAGCGGTGAAATAATAATACCGGTGGAGAGTGGTAAACTGCAGAAAAGGACACCGGCCCTTTAAGAGAAGCTATACACTGCTGGAAGCTGGGCTGGAAGCAGGTGATTGTTTGAGAGCGGTGAAATAATAATGAAGTTTGGAGTTTGAGAGCGGTGAAATAATAATACCGGTGGAGAGTGGTAAACTGCAGAAAGGACACCGGCCCTTTAAGAGAAGCTGTACACTGCTGGAAGCTGGGCTGGAAGCAGGTAATGTTGTAGCTGGAAACAGATGAATCCACAATGGATTGGAGAGTCAGGCTACACCGCAGGTGGAATGCTGGTGCGGGTCTCTATGGTGGAAGTCTTGAGACAGGAGCTGGAACCTGGAAGACAATCACAGGAGAGAGACAAACAGGAACTAGGTTTGACAACCAAAGCACTGACGCCTTCCTTGCTCAGGCACAGTGTATTTATACCTGCAGCAAGGAAGGGATTGGCTAGGCAATTATGCAGATTAACAATACTGACAACAGATTGGAGGAAATGATCAGCTGACAGAATCCAAGATGGCTGCGCCCATGCAGACACTTGGAGGGAAGTTTGGTTTGTAATCCATGTGGTAATGAAAACAGTAATGGCGGCGCCGGCCACTGGAGACGCCAGGCTGACAAGTGCACATCCAACCACGCGGACACAGCGGAGGCCGCGGCTGACGTAATCGCCACTCTGACACTCTGCATGCAGAAGCTCAGGGACGGCGGCGGAGGCCGCGGGAGACGCCATGCCAGATGTAATAAGGCGTTACTGTGACAGCGTCTCAGAGAGACAGGAGAGGATGCAGGAATGTGAACCTTAGGATAACAGATGGGATCCGGTCCTGGAGCGCTGAGCCAGCCTTAGGAGGCATCTGATGGGTAAGAAATGGCGTCCAGATACCCGGATCGTGACAGCACCCCCCCCCTTTAGGAGTGGCCCCAGGACACTTCTTTGGCTTTTGAGGAAACTTGGAATGGAATCTCCGGACCAAGGCAGGAGCATGGACATCAGAAGCATTGGTCCATGAACGTTCCTCAGGGCCGTAACCCTTCCAGTCAATAAGATACTGTAGTTGACCGTAACGGTGACGTGAGTCCAGGATCTTGGCCACTTCATACTCAACGCCTCGTTGAGTTTGGACTTTCGGAGTTGGAGGAAGTGAGGAATGAAACCGATTCAAGATCAGCGGTTTCAACAGGGAAACATGGAATGTCCTGGGTATTTTTAAGAAGGGAGGCAACTGAAGTCTGTAAGCAACAGGATTGATGACTTGTTCAATCTTGAAAGGACCGATATAGCGAGGTGCAAACTTCATACTGGGAACTCTTAACCTCAAATTCTTCGTGGATAACCATACCCGATCACCCACCTTGAGAGCAGGAACTGCTCGACGCTTCTTATCCGCAAACTTCTTGTACCTGAACGATGCCTTGAGCAGAGCTGATCGTACGCTCTTCCAGATATTGGCAAACTGATGCAAGGTGATATCCACTGCGGGAACAGAAGTTGCTGGAAGCGGTTGGAACTCAGGGACTTTAGGGTGGAATCCAAAGTTAGTGAAGAATGGTGTTGAAGCAGATGAAGAATGATACTGGTTGTTATGACAGAACTCGGCCCAGGGAAGTAATTGAACCCAGTCATCTTGAGAGGAGGACACATAGATGCGGAGGAAGGCCTCCAAGTCCTGATTCACCCTCTCGGTTTGACCATTGGTCTGAGGATGGTAAGCCGTGGAAAACTTTAGCTTGACTTGAAGGACTTGACATAAACTTCGCCAGAATTTGGCTGTGAATTGAACTCCTCGATCTGAGATAATTTCTTCAGGAAGACCGTGGAGTCGGAAGATCTCTTGTATGAATACTTGAGCCAACTTGGAAGCTGACGAGAGACCGGTGAGAGGAATGAAGTGTGCCATCTTGGTGAACCGGTCAACTACCACCCAGATGGTATTGAACTTGTTGCACATGGGTAAATCTGTAATAAAATCCATCGACAAATGGGTCCAAGGTCGACGGGGAACAGATAGTGGAACCAGTTGCCCCGCAGGCGACTGGCGGGATACCTTATGTTGAGCACACTTTGGGCAAGATGCAATAAACTCCAAGACGTCCTTTTTCAGAGTTGGCCACCAATAGGACCTAGAGATAAACTCCAGGGTTTTTTGGATACCTGTATGTCCGGCAAAACGGGAAGCATGGGCCCAATGCATGAGCTTCTTCCTTAGCATCGGTTTCACAAAACTTTTCCCTGATGGGGGCGTAGAGTCCATCCCTACCGTGGAGAATGCCAACGGATTTATAATAGGATGCTTGTCTGAAGACTCTGACTCATTTTCTTGCTCCCATGAGCGGGAAAGGGCATCGGCCTTGCGATTCTGAGAGCCCGGACAGAACTGGAGTTTAAAGTCGAACCTGGAAAAGAAAAGTGCCCATCAGGCCTGACGGGGGTTGAGACATTGTGCGCCTTTCAGATATAAAAGGTTCTTGTGGTCTGTAAGTATGGTGATTGAATGAGAAGCTCCCTCCAACAGATACCTCCACTCTTCTAGAGCGAGCTTGATGGCTAGCAACTCCTGGTCGCCAATGGCATAGTTGCGCTCAGCTGGGGAGAACTTCCGGGAGAAGAAACTGCAAGGGTGTAAATGGCCATCTTTAGCCCTCTGAGATAACACCGCTCCTACTCCAACGGAGGAGGCATCCACCTCTAAGATGAAAGGAGAGTCGATGTCAGGCTGTTTCAGAACAGGCGCAGAGATGAACCTTTGTTTTAAAAGATGAAATGCTTGCATGGCTTCTTCAGACCACTTGGACGGGTTAGCACCCTTCTTAGTGAAAGCAGTAATAGGTGCCACAATGGTGGAAAAGTCTCGTATAAACTTTCGGTAATAGTTGGCGAACCCTAAGAACCTCTGGACCCCTTTGAGGGTTAAGGGTACCGGCCAATTTTGGATTGCTTGTAGTTTCTCAGGATCCATCTCTAGTCCGGAACCGGACACAATGTACCCTAGAAACGGAATGGACTTGACTTCAAAGACGCATTTCTCTGGGGCGTGGCCTGGAGGCTGAACTGAAAGGCAGCACATTCTGAGAGCTCCTCAGAGATCAAGGAGTTTTGCCTTTAAAAATCACTCCCTGCCTGAGAAAACCCCTCCAAACTTGTTCCCCCTGACGGAGGGAACATTCACCGGTGGTGGGGTAGCGCTGCGGAATCGGGGAGCCGGTTTCCCGGCTCCTGCGGGTTGCGGCCTACCCACCACTCAGAAGCCGGGGCCTAAATTTTGGAGTCCCCAGCGGCGGGCCTTACGGAGCATCAGCACCATCCCTGAAGCACCCTCAAGTACCCTGACGTGGACCCCTTGGGCGCTGACTTGCGTCTCCCCGTGCTGACAGGACGGGGGAGGTGGCGGAGGAGGGGGAACTGGCCGGGGTGCGGACGCCGGGGATCAGGAGCTCCGGAGACGGCGGCCATTTTAGACCTCTGACCCTGGGACAAAGCGGCGGACTCGGGACCCGGCGGCCTCCACTACATCTAGAGGTGAGCTGGTCCCCCAACACACTCTCCCCCCTACCGCTGCATGTACCTCACGCCAGCGGGCGGACACTGTCAGTTTCCTCGTGCTGGACGCCGGAGGGAGACGCAGCACTGCAGCAACACCGCACCTGCACCAACTTCTCTCTGAGGCTGGCCCTCAGTCCCACCCCTGCAGCCTTCTAACCCTCATAAGGGGCATCACCAGCCACATTAAGCTTGGGGGCTCTGGAGACCCTCTACCCTCTCCTTACCTGGCCTGCTAGGTGGCACCCGGCTTGCGGATCTTATCTGGTCGCTGGGGAGCCCCACTCGACGACCATCACGGTTGCTGACGTCGGTCCTCTCCCCCCCCCCTGCCTTAAGGTGCAACTGGGCTAAACAGAGTGCCATCTTCCTGCCACATAAGGGCTCTATACAGGCTCCAACACCCCCCCAGTATTAAAATTTCATATAACTTGCTGAAGGTTTTTGATATTCCCCTTTTGTGCTGGACTTTTCTGTATTACAATATCACAGGCCAGTGAGCGCCATCTCCTGGTCTCTGCCTGCAACTACGCCTGCTATATATATTCCAGTCTCCTATGTTATTACCTAGCAGAGAAATGTGCTGCTGACTGCCTATGGGCGCGACCATGGGGGTCTTGTTCTTGTGAATTCTCATTTCCTGTCTCGTGATGGATCACTAGCTATTTATGCTATTACTCTGATATGCCCTATGACCTCTCTTAATTCCGGGACTGTCACACATCATGCCTAAGTCCAAAGCCAAGAAAAATACGTCTTCTGCGGAAATTTCCTCCTTTATTTCTAAGATGAAGCCTTGTTCCACTAAAATACCGGCCGTCCCACCGCCCGCCCCGGTTTCAGAATCTGAGGAAGATTCATCTGCCCCAGACCCCTCCATGAAAGATTGCATTTCCTCTATCCTGGCGGAGATGAAGTCGCTGAAACAAGCTTTTCACTCGGAGATCCATAAAGCCATCTCGGGGCTCAAGGCGGAAATATCTGATCTTGGAGCCCGCACTAATGACGCTGAACAAAAAATTGACGAAGTCATTGCTTTCCAGCAGGAACTGGAACACTCAGTCTACGTTATGCAGGAGGATATTTACTTGCTCCAAGACCAACAGGAAGACGCAGATAATCGCGCACGACGTAATAACCTGCGCATTAAACACATTCCGGAGTCGGTGGAACCAGCACAATTGGAAGATTTCCTCCTTAGATTTTTCCAACACCTCCTTCCGGACGTCCCGCGGGAACAGTTCCTCCTGGACAGGGCTCACCGGGCCTTGCGCCAAAAACCCTCGACTTCGTCCCCCCCCAAGAGACGTAGTTCTACGATGTCATTACTTCAAAACCAAGGAAAAAATTCTAACAGCGGCCCGGAATAGAGACTTGTGTACATTTGACACCCACAAGCTAATGGTGTTTCAGGACTTATCCCCTACCACTCTTAAGAGGCGCTTCGACCTGCGGGAGTACACCCAAATCCTCAGGGAAAACCAAATTCGTTACAGATGGGGTTACCCTTTTGCCCTTATTGTGCAACTCGATGGGAAGAGACTATTGGCACGTTCGAGGGAGGAAGCTCACCGGCTTCTTTTGAGACTTAACCTTTCCCCCCCGGAATCTGATAAACCTGACTCCACACGGGAAGCTCCAGTTCTTCAACGTACTCCAGTCTCACCCCTCCCGTAACGGGCGCCTCGACGCCTTTGGTTGACAGTCCCGGCAAAAACCTCTGTGAGACATGACCCCTCGTGAACATTTCTTCACAGCTGCACTGCCGGGTTACTATATGTTATTTTCTACTGTTTTGTATACTAGCTTAGAGGTTTACGGGTTAATTTTTGATACAGTGTTCATATATCTGAACATATGTTCTCTTTGTTCATAAGAGTCAAAAATGGTTCATTACGGTTAATTGTTGTTATGTCCCCCCAGGTCGCCTTTCCCCATATATTTGGTCGGTGGGCCCCTTGATACTCAAAGCCATACCCCCCACCGAGCTAGTATAGTCAGTTTTGAGCATAGGGGAGAATTCCTCTCCCTTAATACCCCATACGGGAGCTCAAACATCCAGACCCGTACGATACGTACAATGGGTCATTGGCTCGGTACGTTATATATGTTCATTTCTTTTCATTTTGCACTGTTCTTTATGTTTCTATCCTCCTTTTTTCCTCTTCTCTCTCTACCCCCCACTCCTCTCCTCCTCTCTCCCCCGTCCCCCAGGGAGATCATTTATGGGCCCTTTGGGCCATTAGAGTTTTGTTTCCACCTGTGCAATCATGTCTGTTAACATAATATCCTATAATGTGAAGGGTCTCAACAGTCCCCAAAAGAGGACCAAACTATTTCTCTTTTTGAAACAGGTGGGGGGAGATCTGGTATTCCTCCAGGAGACACATTTTAAAGGTACTTCCCACCCTGAATTACGTTCTAGACGCCATCCTGTCGCCATACACGCCTGTGATCACTCCCAGAAGAAAAGAGGGGTCGCCATATTAATCCCCGCTCATCTACACTTAGAATCAGAAAAAATTGTTAGGGACAAGCGCGGAAGGTTCCTCATTATAGTAGGCAAGCTTAATAATGTCCCCATCACCTTGGTCAATATCTATGCCCCCAATGTCAACCAAGCCTCGTTTTTCGCCTCCCTAGATTCTAAAATTGCTCAGTGTAGGAAAGGTGACATTTTAATGGCAGGAGATTTCAACACTATACTCCATCATAGTCTTGATCGCTCCAGCTCCCTGCCAACATCCCAGGCCCATACACATACCCGCAACTCCCGAGCCCTGCAGTCCCTACTTAAAAATCACTTACTCTTCGATTCCTGGAGGGTTGTCGACCCCTTAATTAAAGATTACACATTCTTTTCCCCAGTGCATAATCTATACACTAGAATTGATATGATTATGGTAGGAAGAGACCTCACTTCTCGAATCCAGAAATGCTGTATTCATCCAATTACGTGGTCTGACCATGCCCCGATATCCTTATCTCTGTCTGGGCTGGCTCGCAATCTTTCCCCCCCCTCTTGGTCCCTTAACGATGCCCTCCTCCAACAGACCGATGTGCCGCAACAAATTACTCAGGCATTGACTGATTACTTTAATGATAACTAGAGATGAGCGGGTTCGGTTTCTTTGAATCCGAACCCGCACGAACTTCACTTTTTTTTTCACGGGTCCGAGCGACTCGGATCTTCCCGCCTTGCTCGGTTAACCCGAGCGCGCCCGAACGTCATCATGACGCTGTCGGATTCTCGCGAGACTCGGATTCTATATAAGGAGCCGCGCGTCGCCGCCATTTTCACACGTGCATTGAGATTGATAGGGAGAGGACGTGGCTGGCGTCCTCTCCATTAGAATAGATTAGAAGAGAGAGAGAGAGAGAGAGATTGTGCAGACAGAGTTTACCACAGTGACCAGTGCAGTTGTTGTTAAGTTAACTTTTATTTAATATATCCGTTCTCTGCTATATCCGTTCTCTGCCTGAAAAAAACGATACACAGCAGTCACACAGTGTGACTCAGTCTGTGTGCACTCAGCTCAGCCCAGTGTGCTGCACATCAATGTATAAAAGCTTATAATAATTGTGGGGGAGACTGGGGAGCACTGCAGGTTGTTATAGCAGGAGCCAGGAGTACATAATATTATATTAATTTAAAATTAAACAGTGCACACTTTTGCTGCAGGAGTGCCACTGCCAGTGTGACTAGTGGTGACCAGTGCCTGACCACCAGTATAGTAGTATATTGTTGTATACTATCTCTTTATCAACCAGTCTATATTAGCAGCAGACACAGTACAGTGCGGTAGTTCACGGCTGTGGCTACCTCTGTGTCGGCAGTCGGCACTCGGCAGGCAGTCCGTCCATCCATAATTGTATAATTATATACCACCTAACCGTGGTATTTTTTTTTCTTTCTTTATACCGTCGTCATAGTCATACTAGTTGTTACGAGTATACTACTATCTCTTTATCAACCAGTGTACAGTGCGGTAGTTCACGGCTGTGGCTACCTCTGTGTCGGAACTCGGCAGGCAGTCCGTCCATCCATAATTGTATTATTATAATATATACCACCTAACCGTGGTTTTTTTTTCATTCTTTATACCGTCATAGTCAGTCATACTAGTTGTTACGAGTATACTACTATCTCTTTATCAACCAGTGTACAGTGCGGTAGTTCACGGCTGTGGCTACCTCTGTGTCGGCAGTCGGCAGGCAGTCCGTCCATCCATAATTGTATTATAATATATACCACCTAACCGTGGTTTTTTTTTCATTCTTTATACCGTCATAGTGTCATACTAGTTGTTACGAGTATACTACTATCTCTTTATCAACCAGTGTACAGTGCGGTAGTTCACGGCTGTGGCTACCTCTGTGTCGGCAGTCGGCAGGCAGTCCGTCCATCCATAATTGTATTATAATATATACCACCTAACCGTGGTTTTTTTTTCATTCTTTATACCGTCATAGTCAGTCATACTAGTTGTTACGAGTATACTACTATCTCTTTATCAACCAGTGTACAGTGCGGTAGTTCACGGCTGTGGCTACCTCTGTGTCGGAACTCGGCAGGCAGTCCGTCCATCCATAATTGTATTATTATAATATATACCACCTAACCGTGGTTTT
Source organism: Pseudophryne corroboree (assembly GCF_028390025.1). NCBI lineage: Eukaryota > Metazoa > Chordata > Amphibia > Anura > Myobatrachidae > Pseudophryne > Pseudophryne corroboree. The sequence continues at coordinate 485,289,827 of NC_086451.1, forward strand.
TTTTTCATTCTTTATACCGTCATAGTCAGTCATACTAGTTGTTACGAGTATACTACTATCTCTTTATCAACCAGTGTACAGTGCGGTAGTTCACGGCTGTGGCTACCTCTGTGTCGGAACTCGGCAGGCAGTCCGTCCATCCATAATTGTATTATAATATATACCACCTAACCGTGGTTTTTTTTTCGTTCTTTATACTGTCGTCATACTAGTTGTTACGAGTATACTACTATCTCTTTATCAACCAGTGTACAGTGCGGTAGTTCACGGCTGTGGCTACCTCTGTGTCGGAACTCGGCAGGCAGTCCGTCCATCCATAATTGTATTATAATATATACCACCTAACCGTGGTTTTTTTTTCGTTCTTTATACCGTCGTCATACTAGTTGTTACGAGTATACTACTATCTCTTTATCAACCAGTGTACAGTGCGGTAGTTCACGGCTGTGGCTACCTCTGTGTCGGCACTCGGCAGGCAGTCCGTCCAACCATAATTGTATTATATACCACCTAACCGTGGTTTTTTTTTCATTCTTTATACCGTCGTCATACTAGTTGTTACGAGTATACTACTATCTCTTTATCAACCAGTGTACAGTGCGGTAGTTCACGGCTGTGGCTACCTCTGTGTCGGCACTCGGCAGGCAGTCCGTCCAACCATAATTGTATTATATACCACCTAACCGTGGTTTTTTTTTCATTCTTTATACCGTCGTCATACTAGTTGTTACGAGTATACTACTATCTCTTTATCAACCAGTGTACAGTGCGGTAGTTCACGGCTGTGGCTACCTCTGTGTCGGCACTCGGCAGCCCGTCCATAATTGTATATACCAGTGACCTAACCGTGGTTTTTTTTTCTTTCTTTATACATACATACTAGTTACGAGTATACTATCTCTTTATCAACCAGTCTATATATTAGCAGCAGACACAGTACAGTGCGGTAGTTCACGGCTGTGGCTACCTCTGTGTCGGCACTCGGCAGCCCGTCCATAATTGTATATACCACCTAACCGTGGTTTTTTTTTCTTTCTTTATACATACATACTGCAGTGCCACTCCTAGATGGGCCCGGTGTTTGTGTCGGCCACTAGGGTCGCTAATCTTACTCACACAGTCAGCTACCTCATTGCGCCTCTTTTTTTCTTTGCGTCATGTGCTGTTTGGGGAGGGTTTTTTGGAAGGGCCATCCTGCGTGACACTGCAGTGCCACTCCTAGATGGGCCCGGTGTTTGTGTCGGCCACTAGGGTCGCTAATCTTACTCACACAGCTACCTCATTGCGCCTCTTTTTTTCTTTGCGTCATGTGCTGTTTGGGGAGGGTTTTTTGGAAGGGACATCCTGCGTGACACTGCAGTGCCACTCCTAGATGGGCCCGGTGTTTGTGTCGGCCACTAGGGTCGCTTATCTTACTCACACAGCGACCTCGGTGCAAATTTTAGGACTAAAAATAATATTGTGAGGTGTGAGGTATTCAGAATAGACTGAAAATGAGTGTAAATTATGGTTTTTGAGGTTAATAATACTTTGGGATCAAAATGACCCCCAAATTCTATGATTTAAGCTGTTTTTTAGTGTTTTTGGAAAAAAACACCCGAATCCAAAACACACCCGAATCCGACAAAAATAATTCGGTGAGGTTTTGCCAAAACGCGTTCGAACCCAAAACACGGCCGCGGAACCGAACCCAAAACCAAAACACAAAACCCGAAAAATTTCAGGCGCTCATCTCTAATGATAACCAAACCCCTGGTATATCGGACATGACCCTGTGGGAGGCGCATAAAGCGGTCCTTAGAGGCCATTTCATTCAGATTGCGGCCAGGCTCACCAAACAGCGCTCCCAAAAGATCTTAGAGCTCTCTGACCAACTCCACCTTCTGGAGGAGGTTCATAAGTCTTCTCTAAACCCTGCCGATTTAGACAAACTACTTAAAGTTAGGGGTGAACTTAATATGCTGTTGTCTCATAAGACTGAACAATGCCTTAGACGCCTCAACCAGATTTATTACGAAAAAGGGGATAAAGCAGACAAAATTTTGGCCAGGAAGTTGAGGGCTCAGATCTCCTCAAAAAATATCTTATCTATTCGCACCAAACAGGGAACACTAACACACGACCCCGACCGCATTCTGGGTGAATTCGAGGAATTTTATAAGCTATTGTATAACACGGAGGCAGTCCCTCCGTCGTCCTCATCGAGATTCGAGGAGGGGATCAAATCCCTCTTAGATAAGTGTGACCTACCGTCACTGAGCAGGTCGACAGTCTCTCAATTAGGCTCAGAAATAACTGTGGAAGAGTTAGATAACGCACTTAAAACTCAGAAATCTGGTAAAGCCCCTGGCCCTGACGGGATGTCAATTATGTATTACAAGAAATTTAAAGGGATTCTACTGCCCCATCTCTGTAGGCTCTTCAATGGCTTCCTCAGAGGTAACCCTCTATCACCCCGGGCTCTAGAGGCACACATAGTTTTAATTCACAAACCTGGGAAGGATCCCAACTCCTGTGCTAGCTACCGCCCCATCTCTCTACTAAATAACGACATTAAAATCTTTGCCAAAATTCTTGCCCTGAGACTAAATTCAGTTCTCCCACGTCTGATCCACGCAGACCAGGTGGGCTTCATCCCGGGCCGACAAGCTAGGGACAATACCCGCAGAACCATTGACCTGGTCCATCTGGTCAATAAAGCTAAATTGCCCTCTGTCCTTCTCTCGCTTGATGCGGAGAAGGCTTTTGATAAAATACTTTGGCCTTTCATGTTCGCTACCTTGCGTAGGTTCGGCCTGGGAGGAAGCCTACTTCAGGGTATACAGGCACTCTACTCCAACCCTTCTGCCAGGGTCCGGGTTAATGGTAAAGACTCTCCCCTCTTCCAAATCAATAACGGTACACGCCAGGGGTGCCCCCTGTCTCCGTTAATTTTTGCCATGACCATCGAACCCTTGGCGTGCATGGTTAGGGCTAATCCTGATATTAAGGGCATCACTGTAGGCGATGAGGAGTTCAAACTGTCATTATTTGCAGACGATGTTCTGTTAACTCTGTCTTCACCTAATATTTCTATCCCCAACCTATTTAAAACCCTATCATTATATTCGCATTATTCGGGATATCGTATTAACTATTCTAAATCGGAGGCCCTCCCTTTACATCTCAATGAGGATACCAGATCTCTCCAAGCTGCTAACTTTAATTTTGCTTGGCGCTCCAAAAAAATTAAATACCTAGGCGTGTTCATCACAAACTCCTACGACTCCCTATACTCAGAGAACTTTCCAGCCTTATTTAAGTGTATAGAGTCGGACCTTCGGGCATGGGACAGGCAGATTATAGCCTGGTTCGGACGGATAGTCTCAGTAAAGATGAACATCCTACCCAGGCTCTTATACCTGATTCAAACAATTCCCGTACGCATTCCCGCTGAGGCCTTAGGCCGAATGCAGAGACTCTTCCTAAAATTTATATGGTCAGGCAAGCCTCCTAGAATTAAGACCTCTACTTTGGTACGTGACCCACTAGCTGGAGGCAGAGGTTTGCCGGACATTCGTAAATATTATCATGCAACTCACCTGAGCCAGGCTGTCGCCTGGTTTTCCCCAGCGCCCCATCTACCCTGGATTCGAATTGAGCGGCTAGCGGCCGGGGTCTCCACTTTGGTTTCCCTACTAACGCCGACCAAGTCAATCCAGACAATGCAAACATGTCCCCCTCCCACTAAATTTACCTGCTCCCTGTGGTGTTTCTGCATTCGGCATTATGGTTTATCCACTTTCCCCTCGCCCATCACTTCCATTTGGGACAATCAAGAATTCCCCCCTGGTTCCACCTTACGGTCCCACCCATGGTTCCACCTGAGCCCGCGCCCGGGACTGGTGTTTGACTTCATAGAGGGTTCCTCCTGGCGCTCCCTTCAGTCCCTACGGGACAAATATGATATCCCCCAACCTGTATTTTATGAGTATTTACAAATTCGTTCTTTCCTAAGCTCCCTCTCAAAATCCCAAGTCATACGTCAACTTACCCCCTTGGAACGTTTGTGTATTTATTCTCCTATGCGACAGGGTATTATCTCCATACTTTATGGCTTGCTACGTTCTCTGAAAGCAGCGAACATACTCCCCCATGAGCGTAAATGGGAACAGGACCTTGGCCCACCCCCTGCAGAGGACTCATGGGAAATCATCAGGCAAAATGTAGCCCAGTCCTCAATTTCCTCCTTAGTGAAGGAAAATTCCTATAAAGTCTATACTAGATGGTATCGGGTCCCAGCAACACTGCATAAGATTTTTCCCGGGTCATCCCCATTATGTTGGCGCGGATGTGGCCAGACTGGAGACTTTAAACACATCTGGTGGTCTTGCCCCAAAATATGCGCGTTTTGGGCCCAGGTGGAAACCCTCATTGGTTCCATTTTCCACTCGCAAGTGGTATTGGGCCCTTGGTCGGCCCTCCTGGGCCTACCTCTACCCAACTTTGACACCCAGGCGAGTAGTCTGGTACTCCAAATTCTACACGCCGCCAGATGTGTGATAGCTAAAAATTGGAAAAAAACCATTCCCCCCCCTAGGAGCATGTTGATAGCCAAAATATGGCATATTTCCATGATGGAGAAAATCACGGCCTCCTTACGGGACAGGTCAGAGAAATATAGGAGGATATGGGATCCTTGGTTCACCTATACTACGCCCTCTAATGCCGGAGTGTGATACCCTCCGTCATATGGTTCTCAATAAGCTAACGAAGTAATATACTGTCCACAGTTGTAAAATTGGTAAAGAGTGCAGGTAGGAGGTGCTACCTCCCTTGACATGGTTCTACCTTGTATGTTTGTTACTATGATGATCCCCCACTCTCTCCCACCCCCCCCCCCCGTCCCCTTTCCCCCTCTCTCTCTTATTCTCTTCTTTTCTCCTTCTATCCTTCTCTTCATTTTTAAGTTTAAACACAAAAAAATTGTTGTCGATATATATATATATGGTAGTGATGATGTACTTCCCTGTTGATGCTACATTTGGTTATTCCCCACGGGATAACGTGTATGTAATTTTGAATATTTCATGTGGAGTCATCATCTCCTGTTTATCTTGTACCAGCATATTCGACTTCTCTTCAATAAAAATATAAATTAAAAAAAAAAAAAAAAAAGACGCATTTCTCTAATTTGCAATAGAGATGATTGACACGGAGACGGGACAGAACCTCTTTAACCCAAAAACGATGTTCCTCTAAATCGTTGGCAAAAATGAGGATATCATCTAGATAGACCACGACATGACGGTATAGAATGTCTCTGAAGATCTCATTGACAAAATGCTGGAAGACAGCTGGAGCATTGCTCAATCCGAAGGGCATGACGAGGTACTCATAATGTCCGTCACGGGTGTTAAAGGCGGTCTTCCACTCGTCACCCTCACGGATCCGGATGAGATTGTATGCACCTCTCAAGTCCAGTTTTGTAAAGATGGTAGCTCCGCTAACTCTGTCAAAGAGCTCAGTAATCAGGGGTAAAGGATAACGGTTCCTGATGGTAATGTCGTTCAAACCTCTGTAGTCGATGCACGGCCGCAGACCACCATCTTTCTTTTTTACAAAAAAGAAGCCTGCGCCGGCTGGAGAAGAAGAAGGTCGAATGAACCCCTTTGCTAGGTTCTCTTTAATATATTCCTCCATAGAATGCGTCTCAGGCAGAGACAACGGATAAGTTCGGCCTCGAGGTGGAACCTTCCCTGGAACGAGATCAATCGGGCAGTCCCATTCTCTATGAGGAGGAAGGATATCAGCAGAAGCTTTACTGAACACATCCGTGAAATCTTGATATGGAGGAGGTGGAACATCAGACGACCTGGGGGAGGAAGAACAGACAGGCAATACTTTAAACAAACATGTCTCAGCACAGGAGGAACCCCATGCCAGGATTTGCGTAGTCGTCCAATCAATTGTAGGATTGTGAAGACGGAGCCATGGAAGGCCCAGGACCACAGGATGTGTGGCTCTTGGAATCACTAAAAAATAAATAAGTTCGGAATGAAGAACTCCCACTCTCAGACGAACTGGTAGAGTCCTTAAAGAAATAACTGCATCAAAAATTTTGCTGCCATCCACGGCAGTTAAAGAAATGGACGAAGGAAGTCTCTTGGTGGGTAGGGACCACCGTTTAACATAGGCTTCGGTAATAAAGTTCCCAGCTGCTCCGGAATCAAGGAGGGCAATGACGTTCCGATAACGTTGAGCAACTTGAAGCGAGACTGGGAGATTACAATCTTGAGGAGATGGAGAGGAAATCATTACTCCTAGCCGGCCCTCTCCTTGGCGAGCTAGGATTTGGAGTTTCCCGGACGTTTGGGACAGGCATTAATGGTGTGAGACGGAGCTGCACAATACAGACAGAGAGACTCGGAGAGACGTCTTCGGCGCTCAGCAGGAGTTAAACGGGAACGGCCAATTTGCATGGGCTCATCTTTAGTTGGTGACAGTTGGCGAGGAGGAGGAGCAGAAGATTTTGGAGCAGATGATCTTCCACGCTCAGTTGCTCTCTCTCTGAAACGTAAATCAACTTTCGTGCAGAGTGAGATTAGCTCATCTAACTTAGAGGGTAAGTCTCTGGTAGCTAACTCATCTTTAATACGCTCAGATAAGCCATGCCAGAATGCAGCATGCAGGGCCTCGTCGTTCCATGCCAGTTCGGATGCCAGGATCTGGAACTGTATCAGATATTGTCCTACAGTACATGACCCCTGGCGTAAACGGAGAATCTCGGATGAAGCTGAGGTTACCCGGCCTGGCTCGTCGAAGATGCGCCTGAATGTTGAGGCGAATGCAGTGTAAGAAGATAGCAGGGTGTCGGACCTCTCCCATAACGGTGATGCCCAATCAAGGGCTGAGCCACTGAGAAGAGAAATAATGTAGGCAATTTTTGTACGGTCACTAGGAAAATTGCCAGGTTGTAGCTCAAACTGAATCTCACACTGGTTGAGAAATCCCCTGCAGAATCTTGGAGATCCGTCAAATTTTGCTGGCGTTGGAAGATGAAGACGTGGAGCAGAAATGGGTAAGGTGGGTGGGGTTATAACTGGAGTCACTGTGGTTGACGCACCAGAAGCGCCTGATCCACGGAGAGTTGTCTGAATCCCATCCAGCCGAGTAGAGAGATCCTGGAGACAGCGGATAATGTGGCCCTGTGCAGCCTCCTGATGTTCTAGTCGGGCTGCCAGTTCTTGCATCGGCCTGGCCGCTTGATCCTGGTCTCCGGCTGGATTCATTTGGTCAGTGCTTACTGTCACAACTGAGGGCCTGAGCTGACGGGAGGCAGCCTCAGTTGTAGGGGCTGAGATGTACCGGAACCTGGGAGGTTGTATCAGACCCCTGGACATGTAAGTAACATGAATAATAACTGCCCGAAGGCGTGACCACGACAACTTGGATAAAAGTCAATGATGTTTATTATGACAACTCCGCAACACAGCAGCAGTAAAAGAAAACGTAAAAGTCAGCAAAGAATAAATACAGTTCCTGGGTACTACAGGATGGCAGGAGCCACAGGGCACTGGTAGTGTGAGATAGTTCTTATAATCTTCTAGATGGAAAGTCCTTACCAGGCCCGACTGTAGCAATGGAGATAACCCAGGATTGTACCAGCTGGTGTTCCAGGAAAAGCTGGGTTGCTGAAGATAAAACGGCTGCTGTGGATACTGGCTGGAACCAGACTGTTGTTAGCACGGAGTGGATACTTGCTGGAACCAGTTAAATAATAAATGAACTTGGGAGCGATGAAATATGAGCTGAAATGTAGAACTTGAGAGCGGAGAAATAATAATACCGGTGGAGAGTGGTAAAGTGTAGAAAGGACACCGGCCCTTTAAGAGAAGCTGTACTCTGCTGGAAGCTGGGCTGGAAGCAGGTAATGTTGTAGCTGGAAACAGATGAATCCACAATGGATTAGAGAGTCAGGCTACACCGCAGGTGGAATGCTGGTGCGGGTCTCTATGGTGGAAGTCTTGAGACAGGAGCTGGAACCTGGAAGACAATCACAGGAGAGAGACAAACAGGAACTAGGTTTGACAACCAAAGCACTGACGCCTTCCTTGCTCAGGCACAGTGTATTTATACCTGCAGCAAGGAAGGGATTGGCTAGGCAATTATGCAGATTAACAATACTGACAACAGATTGGAGGAAATGATCAGCTGACAGAATCCAAGATGGCTGCGCCCATGCAGACACTTGGAGGGAAGTTTGGTTTGCAATCCATGTGGTAATGAAAACAGTAATGGCGGCGCCGGCCACTGGAGACAGGAGACGCCAGGCTGACAAGTGCACATCCAACCACGCGGACACAGCGGAGGCCTCGGCTGACGTAATCGCCACTCTGACACTCTGCATGCAGAAGCTCAGGGACGGCGGCGGAGGCCGCGGGAGACGCCATGCCAGATGTAATAAGGCGTTACTGTGACAGCGTCTCAGAGAGACAGGAGAGGATGCAGGAATGTGAACCTTAGGATAACAGATGGGATCCGGTCCTGGAGCGCTGAGCCAGCCTTAGGAGGCATCTGATGGGTAAGAAATGGCGTCCAGATACCCGGATCGTGACATACTGTATCTTACACTTACCTGCTCTGCCGGAAGATTGGGAAAAATCTAGATTTTTCAGTTTTGACTGTATAGAGAGTAGGTAATGGGGTAGGATAGTGTATGGAGGTAATGTGGGGACTGTATAGAGGGGGTATAATGGGGTAGGATAGCGTATGTAGGTTATGTGAGAACTGTATAGAGCATAGTTAATGGGGTAGGATAGTGTATGAAGGTTATGTGGGGACTGTGTATAGAGGGGGGTAATGGGGTAGGATAGTGTATGGAGGTTATGTGAGGACTGTATAGAGAGGAGGTAATGGGGTAGGATAGTGTAAGGAGGTTATGTGGGAACTGTATAGAGAGGAGGTAATGGGGTAGGATAGTGTATGGAGGTTATGTGGGGACTGTATAGAGGGAAGGTAATGGGGTAGTATAGTGTATGGAGGTTATGTGGGGACTGTGTAGAGGGGAGGTGATGGGGTAGGATAGTGTATGGAGGTTATGTAGGGACTGTATAGAGGGGAGGTAATGGGGTAGGATAGTGTATGGAGGTTATGTGGGGACTGTATAGAGAGGAGGTAATGGGGCAGGATAGTGTATGGAGGTTATTTGGGGACTGTATAGAGAGGAGGTAATGGGGTAGGACAGCGTATGGAGGTTATGTGAGGACTGTATAGAGGGGAGGTAATAGGGTAGGATAGTGTATTGAGGTTATGTGGGGACTGTATAGAGGGGAGGTAATGGGGTAGGATAGTGTATGGAGGTTTTGTGGGGACTGTATAGAGGGGAGGTAATGGGGTAGGATAGTGTATGGAGGTTATGTGAGGACTGTATAGAGAGGAGGTAATGAGGTAGGATAGTGTATGGAGGTTATGTGGGGACTGTATAGAGTGGAGGTAAAGGGATAGGATAGTGTATGGAGATTTTTCGGGGACTGTACAGAGGGGAGGTAATGGGGTAGGATAGTGTATGGAGGTTATGTGAGGACTGTATAGAGAGGAGGTATTGGGGTAGGATAGTGTATGGAGGTTATGTGGGGACTGTATAGAGAGGACGTAACGGGGTAGGATAGTGTATGGATGTTATGTGGGGACTGTATAGAGGGGAGGTTATGGGGTAGGATAGTGTATGGTGGTTATGTGGGGACTGTATAGAGCGGAGGTAATGGGGTAGGATAGTGTATGGAGGTTATGTGGGGACTGTATGGAGGGGAGGTAATGGGGTAGGATAGTGTATGGTGGTTATGTGGGGACTGTATGGAGGGTAGGTGATGGGGTAGGATAGTGTATGGAGGTTATGTGAGGACTGTATAGAGGGGAGGTAATGGGGTAGGATAGTGTATGGAGGTTATGTAGGGACTGTATAGAGGGGAGGTAATTGGGTAGGATAGTGTATGGAGGTTATGTGGGGACTGTATAGAGGGGAGGTAATTGGGTAGGATAGTGTACGGAGGTTATGTGGGGACTGTATAGAGGGGAGGTAATGGGTAGGATAGTGTATGGTGGTTATGTGGGGACTGTATGGAGGGGAGGTGATGGGGTAGGATAGTGTATGGAGGATATGTGGGGACTGTATGGAGGGGAGGTAATGGGGTAGGATAGTGTATGGAGGTTATGTGGGGCTGTATAGAGGGGAGGTAATGGGGTAGAATAGTGTATGGTAGTTATGTGGGGACTGTATAGAGGGGAGGTAATGGGGTAGGATAGTGTATGGAGGTTATGTGGGTCTGTATAGAGGGGAGGTAATGGGGTAGGATAGTGTATGGAGGTTATGCGGGGACTGTATAGAGGGGAGGTAATGGGGTAGGATAGTGTATGGAGGTTATGTGGGGACTGTATGGAGGGGAGGTGATGGGGTAGGATAGCGTATGGAGGTTATGTGGGGACTGTATAGAGGGGAGGTAATTGGGTAGGATAGTGTACGGAGGTTATGTGGGGACTGTATAGAGGGGAGGTAATGGGTAGGATAGTGTATGGAGGTTATGTGGGGCTGTATAGAGGGGAGGTAATGGGGTAGAATAGTGTATGGTGGTTATGTGGGGACTGTATGGAGGGGAGGTGATGGGGTAGGATAGTGTATGGAGGTTATGTGGGGACTGTATGGAGGGGAGGTAATGGGGTAGGATAGTGTATGGAGGTTATGTGGGGCTGTATAGAGGGGAGGTAATGGGGTAGAATAGTGTATGGTGGTTATGTGGGGACTGTATAGAGGGGAGGTAATGGGGTAGGATAGTGTATGGAGGTTATGCGGGGACTTTATAGAGGGGAGGTAATGGGGTAGGATAGTGTATGGAGGTTATGTGGGGACTGTATGGAGGGGAGGTGATGGGGTAGGATAGCGTATGGAGGTTATGTGGGGACTGTATAGAGGGGAGGTAATTGGGTAGGATAGTGTACGGAGGTAATGTGGGGACTGTATAGAGGGGAGGTAATGGGTAGGATAGTGTATGGAGGTTATGTGGGGCTGTATAGAGGGGAGGTAATGGGGTAGAATAGTGTATGGTGGTTATGTGGGGACTGTATGGAGGGGAGGTGATGGGGTAGGATAGTGTATGGAGGTTATGTGGGGACTGTATGGAGGGGAGGTAATGGGGTAGGATAGTGTATGGAGGTTATGTGGGGCTGTATAGAGGGGAGGTAATGGGGTAGAATGGTGTATGTGGTTATGTGGGGACTGTATAGAGGGGAGGTAATGGGGTAGGATAGTGTATGGAGGTTATGTGGGGCTGTATAGAGGGGAGGTAATGGGGTAGGATAGTGTATGGAGGTTATGCGGGGACTGTATAGAGGGGAGGTAATGGGGTAGGATAGTGTATGGAGGTTATATGGGGCTGTATAGAGGGAAGGCATTGGGGTAGGATAGTGTATGGAGGTTATGTGGGGACTGTATAGAGGGGAGGTAATGGGGTAGGATAGTGTACGGAGGTTATGTGGGGACTGTATAGGGCAGGGGCTGTATAGAGGGGTAGGATAGTGTATGGAGGTTATGTGGGGCTGTATAGAGAGGAGGTAATGGGGTAGGATGGTGTATGGAGGTTATGTGGGGACTGTATAGAGGGGAGGTAATGGGGTAGGATAGTGTACGAAGGTTATGGTGGGACTGTATAGAGGGGAGGTAATGGGGTAGGATAGTGTATGGAGGTTATGTGGGGACTGTATGGAGGGGAGGTGATGGGGTAGGATAGTGTATGGAGGTTATGTGGGGACTGTATGGAGGGGAGGTGATGGGGTAGGATAGTTGTGATAGCCGGGCAGCGGCCGGTCCATCAGTCATATTAAATAGCATTGCACACCAGGCCGTCTCATCACATAAGCAAGCAGTTTATTCACAGTTCAGACAGGGTTATCACGACAGTAACATTTAACTTCTTTTTCTTCTCTCCAGCACAATATTCATTTGGGTTACATCAGGTTACATCTCCTTTCATTTGCTTCACTTGCAATAACAGCATTTACAGTGATGTGGCAGCATTACAGTATAGTACATACCAGCGCAGTCTCTGGGAATCAGTAGTACGGCTTCCGCAAACTGAGATAAATTTCAGTGTGCTCTCCCCCATTCGCTAGGGGCTCTATCTAAACGGGATCTCTCATTGACACGTTACTGGGGGCGTTCCGCCAAACGTGATTTCCTATCACTCACCCAGCTCGTCCTCTCCCGCAGACTCACACCTCCCATCCTGCTTCTGGGGTACCCCTGAAGGGGAAGATCCCCTTTATTTCTTCCACTGATTGTTCATGCTGTAACTTCTCTCACACTGCAAATCTGGATATCTCTTGCTCTTCCTAGCAGCACCTACATGCTGTTCCATAATGCCAGGGACTGTGGAGTTATAGATGCTTGTTCCACAGTCCCCAGACTGCGTTTCTCCTGGACACTAGCCTGTGCCCTCCATCTCAGTCCTCAGCTCACACTGAACTGTCCTGTGCTTTGTTCCTTTTGCTAAAATCCCCCTGCACTTCCTGTCCTAACCCCCTAGATGTGGCAGGGTCTGCCAGAACTGGTTTTGGGGCCATAAAACTCCCCCACTCACTGATAAGAATTAAATGGCTTTTGGAACTTTCCAATATCTCTTGTCTCCTAACATTCCAGTATGCCACATAGTGTATGGAGGTTATGCGAGGACTGTATAAAGGGGAGGTAATGGGGTGGGATAGTGTATGGAGGTTATGTGGGGACTGTATGGAGGGAGGTAATGGGGCAGGATGGTGTATGGAGGTTATGTGGAGACTGTATAGAGGGGAGGTAATGGGGTAGGATAGTGTATGGAGGTTATGTGGGGACTGTATAGAGGAGAGGTTATGGGGTAGGATAGTGTATGGAGGTTATGTGGGGACTGTATAGAGCGGAAGTAATGGGGTAGGATAGTGTATGGAGGTTATGTGGGGACTGTATAGAGGGGAGGTAATGGGGTAGGATAGTGTATGGTGGTTATGTGGGGACTGTATGGAGGGGAGGTGATGGGGTAGGATAGTGTATGGAGGTTATGCGAGGACTGTATAGATGAGGTATAATGGGATAGGATAGTGTATGAAGGTTATGTGGGGACTGTATAGAGGGGAGGTAATTGGGTAGGATAGTGTATGGAGGTTATGTGGGGACTGTATGGAGGGGAGGTAATGGGGTAGGATAGTTTATGGAGGTTATGCGAGGACTGCATAGAGGGGAGGTAATGGGGTAGGATAGTGTATGGAGGTTATGTGGGGACTGTATAGAGGGGAGGTAATGGGGTAGGATAGTGTATGGAGGTTATGTAGGGACTGTATAGAGAGGAGGTAATGGGGTAAGATAGTGTATGGAGGTTATGTGGGGACTGTATAGAGAGGAGGTAATGGGTAGGACAGCGTATGGAGGTTATGTGAGGACTGTATAGAGGGGAGGTAATGGGGTAGGATAGTGTATGGAGGTTATGTGGGGACTGTATGGAGGGAGGTAATGGGGCAGGATGGTGTATGGAGGTTATGTGGAGACTGTATAGAGGGGAGGTAATGGGGTAGGATAGTGTATGGAGGTTATGTGGGGACTGTATAGAGGAGAGGTTATGGGGTAGGATAGTGTATGGAGGTTATGTGGGGACTGTATAGAGCGGAAGTAATGGGGTAGGATAGTGTATGGAGGTTATGTGGGGACTGTATAGAGGGGAGGTAATGGGGTAGGATAGTGTATGGTGGTTATGTGGGGACTGTATGGAGGGGAGGTGATGGGGTAGGATAGTGTATGGAGGTTATGCGAGGACTGTATAGATGGGGTATAATGGGATAGGATAGTGTATGAAGGTTATGTGGGGACTGTATAGAGGGGAGGTAATTGGGTAGGATAGTGTATGGAGGTTATGTGGGGACTGTATGGAGGGGAGGTAATGGGGTAGGATAGTTTATGGAGGTTATGCGAGGACTGCATAGAGGGGAGGTAATGGGGTAGGATAGTGTATGGAGGTTATGTGGGGACTGTATAGAGGGGAGGTAATGGGGTAGGATAGTGTATGGAGGTTATGTAGGGACTGTATAGAGAGGAGGTAATGGGGTAAGATAGTGTATGGAGGTTATGTGGGGACTGTATAGAGAGGAGGTAATGGGTAGGACAGCGTATGGAGGTTATGTGAGGACTGTATAGAAGGGAGGTAATGGGGTAGGATAGTGTATGGAGGTTATGTGGGGACTGTATAGAGGGGAGGTAATGGGGTAGGATAGTGTATGGAGGTTATGTGGGGACTGTATAGAGGGGAGGTAATGGGGTAGGATAGTGTATGGAGGTTATGTGAGGACTGTATATAGAGAGGAGGTAATGGGGTAGGATAGCGTATGGAGGTTATGTGGGGACTGTATAGAGGGGAGGTAATGGGGTAGGATAGTGTATGGAGGTTATGTGGGTACTGTATACAGAGGAGGTAATGGGTAGGATAGTGTATGGAGGTTATGTGGGGACTGTATAGAGGGGAGGTAATGGGGTATGATAGTGTATGGAGGTTATATGGAGACTGTATAGAGGGGAGGTGGTGGGGTAGGAAAGTGTATGGAGGTTATGTGAGGACTGTATAGATGGTAGGTAATGGAGTAATATAGTGTATGGAGGTTATGTGGGGACTGTATTGAGTGAAGGTAATGCGGTAGGATAGTGTATAGAGGTTATGTGGTTACTGTACAGAAGGGAGGTAATGGGGTAGGATAGCGTATGTAGGTTATGTGGGAACTGTATAGAGCATAGTTAATGGGGTAGGATAGTGTATGGAGGTTATGTGGGGACAGTATAAAGGGGAGGTAATGGGGTAGGATAGTGTATGAAGGGGAGATAATGGGGTAAGATAGCGTATGGAGGTTATGTGGAGACTGTATAGAGGGGAGGTAATGGGGTAGGATAGTGTATGGAGGTTATGTGGGGACTGTATAGAGGGGAGGTAATGGGCTAAGATAGTGTATGGAGGTTATGTGGGGACTGTATAGAGTGTAGGTGATGGGGTAAGATAGCGTATTGTGGTTATGTGGGGACTGTATAGAGGAGAGGTAATGGGGTAGGATAGTGTATGGAGGTTATGTGGGGACTGTATAGAGGAGAAGTAATGGGGTAGGATAGTGTATGGAGGTTATATGGGGACTGTATAGAGGGAAGGTAATGGGGTAGGATAGCGTATGGAGGTTATGTGGGGACTGCATAGAGGGATGTAATGGAGTAGGATAATGTATGGAGTTTATGTGAGGACTGTATAGAGGTGAGGTAATGGGGTAAGATAGTGTATGGAGGTTATGTGGGGACTGTATAGATGGGAGGTAATGGGTAGGATAACGTATGGAGGTTATGTGGGGACTGTATAGAGGGGAGGTAATTGGGTAGGATAGTGTATGGAGGTTATGTGGGGACTGTATAGAGGAGAGGTAATGGGATAGGATAGTGTATGGAGGTTATGTGGGGACTGTATCGAGGGGAGGTAATGGTGTAGGATAGCGTATGGAGGTTATGTGGGGACTGTATAGAGGGGAGGTAATGGGGTAGGATAGTGTATGGAGGTTATGTGGGGACTATATAGAAGGGAGGTAATGGGGTATGATAGTGTATGGAGGTTATGTGGGGACTATATAGAAGGGAGGTAATGGGTAGGATAGTGTATGGAGGTTATGTGTGGACTGTACAGAGGGGAGGTATTGGGGTAGGATAGCGTATGGAGATTATGAGGGGACTGTACAGAGGGAAGTTTATGGGGTAGGATAGTGTATGGAGGTTATGTGGGGACAATATAGAAGGGAGGTAATGTGTAGGATAGTGTATGGAGATTATGTGTGGACTGTAGAGAGGGAAGGTAATGGGGTAGGATAGCGTATGGAGATTATGAGGGGACTGTATAGAGGGGAGGTAATGGGGTAGGGTAGTATATGGAGGTTATGTGTGGACTTTATAGAGGGGAGGTAATGGGGTAGGATAGTGTATGGAAGTTATGTGTGGACTGTATAGAGGGGAGCTAATGGGGTAAGATAGTGTATAGAGCAGTGTTTCCCAACCGCGGTCCTCAAGGCACACTAAAAGTCCTGGTTTTAGTGATATCCAGGCTTGAACACAGGTGACTTAATTAGTACCTCAGTTATTTTGATTTAACCATCTGTGTTGAAGCCTGGATATCACTAAAACCTGCACTGTTGGTGTGCCTTGAGGACCGCGGTTGGGAATGCCTGGTATAGAGGTTACGTGGGGATTGTATAGAGGGAGGTAATTGTGTAAAATAGTGTATGGAGGTTATTTGGGGACTGTACACAGGGGTTAATGGGGTAGTATAGTGTATGGAGGTTATGTGGGGACTGTATAGAGGGGAGGTAATGGGGTAGGATAGCGTATTGAGGTTATATGGGGATTGTATAGAGGGGAGGTAATGGGGTAGGATAGCGTATTGAGGTTATATGGGGACTGTATAGAGGGGAGGTAATGGGGTAGGACAGCGTATGGAGGTTTTGTGGGGATTGTATAGAGGGGAGCAGATGGATTAGGATAGCGTATCGAGGTTATGTGGGGACTGTATAGAGGGTAGGTAATGAGGTAGGATAGTGTATGGAGGTAATGTGGGGACTGTATACACGGGAGGTAATGGAGTGGGATATTGTATAGAGGGGAGGTAATGGGGTACGATAGTGTATGGAGGTTATGTGGTGACTGTACAGAAAGGAGGTAATGTGGTAGGATAGCGTATGGAGGTTATGTGGGGACTGTATAGAGGGGAGGTAATGGGTAGGATAGTGTATTGAGGTAATGTAAGGACTGTATAGAGAGGGAGGTAATGGGGTAGGATAGTGTATGGAGTTTATGTGGTGACTGTACAGAAAGGAGGTAATGTGGTAGGATAGCGTATGGAGGTTATGTGGGGACTGTATAGAGAGGAGGTAATGGGGTAGGATAGTGTATAGACCTTATGTGGGTACTGTATGGAGGGGGGTAATGGGGTAGGATAGTGTATGGCGGTTATGTGGGGACTGTATAGAGGGGAGGTAATGGGGTAGGATAGTGTATGGAGGTTATGTGAGGACTGTATAGATGGTACGTAATGGGGTATGATAGTGTATGGAGGTTATGTGAGGACTGTATAGATGGTAGGTAATGGGGTAGGATAGTGTATGGAGGTTATGTGGGGACTGTATTGAGTGGAGGTAATGGGGTAGGATAGTATATGGAGGTTATGTGGTTACTGTACAGAAGGGAGGTAATGGGGTAGGAGAGTGTATGTAGGTTATGTGGGGACTGTATAGAGCATAGTTAGTAGGGTAAGATAGCGTATGGAGGTTATGTGGGGACTGTATAGAGGGGGGGGTAATGGGTAAGATAGTTTATGGAGGTTATGTGGGGACTGTATTGAGAGGAGGTAATGGGGTACGATAGTGTATGGATGTTAGTGGGGACTGTACAGAGGGGAGGTAATGGGGTAGGATAGTGTATGGAGGTTATGTGGGGACTGTATAGAGAGGAGGTCATTGGGTAGGATAGTGTATGGAGGTTATGTGGGGACTGTATAGATGGTAGGTAATGCGGTAATATAGTGTATGGAGGTTATGTGGGGACTGTATAGAGAGGAGGTAATGGGGTAGGATAGTATATAATGATTATGTGAGGACTGTAGGGAGGAGAGGTAATGGGGTGGGATAGTGTATGGAGGTTATGTGGGGACTGTACAGAGGAGAGGTAATGGGGTAGGATAGTGTATGGAGGTTATGTGGGGACTGTATAGAGGGGAGGTAATGGGGTGGGATAGTGTATGGAGGTTATGTGAGGACTGCACAGAGGGGAGGTAATGGGGTAGGATAGTGTATGGAGGTTATGTGGGGACTGTATACAGGGGAGGTAATGGGGTAGGATAGTGTATGGAGGTTATGTAGGGACTGTATAGAGGGGAGGTAATGGGGTAGGATAGTGTATGGAGGTTATGTGGGGACTGTATAGAGGGGGTATAATGGGGTAGGATAGTGTATGGAGGTTATGTGGGGACAGTATAGAGGGGAGGTAATGGTGTAGGATAGTGTCTGGAGGTTTTGTGGGGACTGTATAGAGAGGAGGTAATGGGGTAGGATAGTGTATGGAGATTATGTGGGGACTGTATAGAGGGGAGGTAATGGGGTAGGATAGTGTATGAAGGTTATGTGGGGACTGTATAGAGGGGAGGTAATGGGGTAGGATAGTGTATGGAAGTTATGTGGGGACTGTATAGAGAGGAGGTAATGGGGTAGGATAGTGTATGGAGGTTATGTGGGGACTGTATAGAGAGGAGGTAATGGGGTAGGATAGTGTATGGAGGTGATGTGGGGACTGTATAGAGAGGAGGTAATTGGGTAGGATAGTGTATGGAGATTATGTGGGGACTGTATAGAGAGGAGGTAATGGGGTAGGATAGTGTATGGAGGTTATGTGGGGACTGTATAGAGAGGAGGTAATGGGGTAGGATAGTGTATGGAGCTTATGTGGGGACTGTACAGAAGGGAGGTAATGGGGTAGGATAGTGTATGGAGGTTATGTGAGGACTGTACAGAGGGGATGTAATAGGGTAGGATAGTGTATGGAGGTTATGTGGGGACTGTATAGAGAGGAGGTAATGGGGTAGGATAGTGTATGGAGGTTATGTGAGGACTGTACAGAGGGGGTATAATGGGGTAGGATAGTGTATGGAGGTTATGTGGGGACTGTATAGAGGGGAGATAATGGGGTAGGATAGTGTATGGAGGTTATGTGGGGACTGTATAGAGAGGAGGTAATGGGGTAGGATAGTGTATGGAGGTTATGTGGGGACTGTACAGAGGGGAGGTAATGGGTAGGATAGTGTATGGAGGTTATGTGGGGACTGTATAGAGGGGAGGTAATGGGGTAGGATAGCGTATGGACGTTATGTGAGGACTGTATGGATGGGAGGTAATGGGGTAGGATAGTGTATGGAGTTATGTGAGTACTGTATAGAGGGGAGGTAATGGGGTAGGATAGTGTATGGAGGGGAGGTAATGGGGTAGGATAGTGTATGGAGTTATGTGAGGACTGTATAGATATAGAGGGGAGGTAATGGGGTAGGATTAGGATAGCGTATGGACGTTATGCGAGGACTGTATGGATGGGAGGTAATGGGGTAGGATAGTGTATGGAGTTATGTGAGGACTGTATAGAGGGGAGGTAATGGGGTAGGATAGTGTATGGAGGGGAGGTAATGGGGTAGGATAGTGTATGGAGTGGAGGTAATGGGGTAGGATAGCGTATGGAGTTATGTGAGGACTGTATAGAGGGGAGGTAATGGGGTAGGATAGCGTATAGACGTTATGCGAGGACTGTATGGAGGGGAGGCAATGTTTTTGTGGGTAACTCTGGGATATTATAAGCTGCCTGAAGAGGTGAGTTATCAGGGAATCCTTGACGGTTTGGAGACTTGTGGTGAGTCATATTGCACATGGGAGGACATTCCTTAGAGTGGTTGCAGCTTGTGGAAATCCTGTAGCCATGACTGGGAGCAGGTAATATGTGTGGGTGAGAGATACTGATCTTGTGCAGAGCGGAGGGGTGAGGTGGGAGATATGAGGTAAGAGATGTATGTTGGTGTAGTGATATTTATGACTGGGAGTAGGTAATATGTGGGTGAGAGACACTGATCTTGTGCAGAGCGGAGGGGTGAGGTGGGAGATATGAGGTAAGAGATGTATGTTGGTGTAGTGATATTTATGACTGGGAGCAGGTAATGTGTGGGTGAGAGACACTGATCTTGTGCAGAGCGGAGGGGTGAGGTGGGAGATATGAGGTAAGAGATGTATGTTGGTGTAGTGATATTTATGACTGGGAGTAGGTAATGTGTGGGTGAGAGACACTGATCTTGTGCAGAGCGGAGGGGTGAGGTGGGAGATATGAGGTAAGAGATGTATGTTGGTGTAGTGATATTTATGGCCTCATACTGTATGTTACCAGAAGAATTATATTGGATTTGGTCCAGTGACAGGACAGACAGACGTGAGCAGTAGAAGAATGATGAGGGACAGAAGTCTCGCAGCTGTATGGGTGAGGTATGGCTGACCGTCGGGATAGTCAGTGGGCGGGATGTTGGTGGTGGTCATGTGACCGTCGGTCACATGCATACCACCCCAGCTGTATTTACGATGTACTGTAGGGATGACTGTCTCGTTAGGGGAGGACCAGTGAGGAGACTATTGCAATTATGAATGCGGGAGATAAGAGCGTGGATTAGGGGGATTTGCAGCGTCTTACATAGGGTGTGGTGCATGCTGGATGTGACTCTGGATTTGAATGATAAGAGCTCAGTTTAGGAGCAATGAACTGTCATCACTTTTAGCCCACGGTGCATAGACTCCTGGCTGATACGGGAAGGGGAACGGGTTATAAATGACTCTGGTCTCTCATGGATAACGGGTCAGGAAAGAATGTTTATACAGCATCTCACTAATATGATAATCGTGTCCTTTAACACGTCAGCGACTATTGCAGTTGTCTCACTTTCCCCGTCCTTGCTCCAGACCTACGGAGAGACTACACAGCCAATAACGCCCCAACCTCACCCCTGAGACCTCTGTACGTCACTATAAATCATCACCCCGGCCGCCATGCTGCTTCTACACAGCTGAGATTAGATACTGTGATGGATCGTCGTCTCCGCGGACGTCCTGAGAGGAAACTGATGAGACTGAGACCCACAAATATATCACCGAGAGATAAATGGAGGAACTGGACGTGTCAGGCCTGCCGCCGGCCTCCCATGTGACCGCACTTAGACTTAGGGAGAGATTGTTTGTGGTGGCGGCTGCAGGAGAGATCTAACTACAGTGGGCGTGATACTGAGACGGACGCAGTTCAGCGATTATCGTCCGACACCACATGCATCTAAATAACACTGCACAACGTTCTTGTGAAGCCAAATGGGACCCCCAAACGGGAAGGAGCGGCACTCAGGGGGTAACATCAGAAGATGGCGTCAGTTCCCGCAGTCAAGTTCCGAAAATGTTCAATCTTAGGAGCTTGATGATTGGACGGCGGCCTCATCGGGACGGCAGTGATGGATGAGTCTGTTACATAATACATGCGGATACTCCTGTTTCCACATGTATAACGGACCAGTGCTCCCAATGAATAGGCCCCACACCACTGCAAATACTTACATACAGCAAATGTCAATTCAGATTAATAGTACATTTTGTAGACTAAATATGTTAACATCCCTAAATGTAAGTAAATCCAGTGCTACTCTTATTATAATTAATTAGTGTTAGTGTTTGTGATCGCACACCCACAAACCCAGCTGCATAACACCCTGGCTGCACAATGGCCCTCATTCCGAGTTGTTCGCTCGTTAGCAGATTTTAGCAGCATTGCACATGCTAAGCCGCCGCCCTCTGGGAGTGTATTTTAGCTTAGCAGAATTGCGAACGAAAGATTAGCAGAATTGCGAATAGAAATTTCTTAGCAGTTTCTGAGTAGCTCCACACTTACTCGGCAACTGCGATCAGTTCAGTCAGTTTCGTTCCTGGTTTGACGTCACAAACACACCCAGCGTTCGCCCAGACACTCCCCCGTTTCTTCAGACACTCCCGCGTTTTTCCCAGAAACGCCAGCGTTTTTTCGCACACACCCATAAAACGGCCAGTTTCCGCCCAGAAACACCCACTTCCTGTCAATCACACTCCGATCACCAGAACGATGAAAAATGTTCGTTACGCCGTGAGTAAAATACCTAACTTTTGTGCTAATTTACTTGGCGCAGGCGCACTGCGAACATTGCGCATGCGCAGTTTGCGACTAATTGCTCCGTTGCGAAAAAAACTAACGAGCGAACAACTCGGAATGACCCCCATATGTGTTAGCTGTAACGGTGGCTTAGTACATAGGCTGGACTCGAGGACTCCCAGAATATTGGAAGGCGACCAAATTCCGCTAACCACTTTAATGTGGCTGCGCAGGGGAGGTTCATTGGGTCCAGGGGTTCGGTTCTCCAGAAATCTGAATCCAACCAAAACCTGGTCCAGGTCACCCGAGTAGATCCCATCCAAACCTAGTCCCGGTTTGAAACTTCCCCCGGTTCGTATATTTGGATTGTGCATCCAAATTTTGGGTTTTGATTACAAAAATTACGTGATTTTAACTGTTTTTAGCGATTTCTTTCAATGATTATTATTTTTTTAATCGATTTATAAACTGGACTGAAATCCAAATCCGAACCAAAACACTTGAGCGTGGTTTTGCCAAAACCAAAATACGATGATGAATTAGAACCAAAACTAAAACACAGGCGTCCGCGCACATATCTATATAATACACCTGGAAGACAGAAGTGGGCACAAACCAGAGCCCTTCCAGCGTCACCCGTAGCCAGCGCCATCTCAAGGTAGCGCTACTGAGCGATGGTAAATTGCGTATGCTGGCATCCCCGCTGAGGAGAGAGGGGCGGAGCACTGGATACTGAATATGGATGGTCGCAATGCCACGCCCACGTATGCAGCGGTTGTGTGAAATTATGCAAATGTTGCAGCTGGCGGGATTTGTACTAAGACACCCACCGGCAGCCTGCGTCACGCCTGCGTTTGTGTGGCCGCCCCCCGTAACCGCCCACAGACCCTCCCTGACTGCCATGCCGGCACAGCACAGCCCAGTGCGACTTACTGCGGCAAAGAATAGCTCCGCAGTGTCCAACCTCGCCATTGCGTTCATCTATGAATCAGGCATATAGTATTAATGCAGAGAAATCCGTCCTGCCACACTGAGGTACCAGCACGCTCTGTAATTAAGCTTCATTATAACAGGAAGAATATCAGACAATTAACGCCGCCCGGGAGATTAGTCACATTTCCAGTCATTTATCACAACTGTGAATGCAATTTGGGCCGTGGAACTGACGGCGGCCGGTTGCAAAGCTGCAAGACGTCAACTTTAAACGCTCATTCCCAACGAGGAGGATGAAACATCAGATCGCAGCAGCCAAATATAGCTCCGATATCCCAGCCAGAGATCTCAGAGCATAATACGCGGAAATCATTAATTCCCCCCACAGATAATATTATTCTCAGGAGTGGAGAGCGGAGAACAGCTCTGTAGACGTGTGTACGGCTTATTATGGGTTGTTTATACCCATTACCATGTAAGACTGATAATTGCCGCTCTGTGATAGATCGATCCTGTGACACGCCGCTGGGAAATGCCTGTGGAAACCATTCCGTCTACCTGACACATAACAATGTTTATATTTCCCGGGATTCCCACTGAAACCGCACATTTTACACTGACCTTTCATTGATTGGAACTTAGCCGCTAGGCCTTAACCACAGATTGGCGTATAGTGTATAACGGATTGCCTGATGACGCTAACATGCAATATATACCATATAATGTAAGTGTTCTGGGGCTTACAGCACAGGGGTATCCGGGATAATACTGAGGGGGAGGTGGTCACAGATGTGGGTGTGGCTGCATCATTTTCTACAGTCATGTGTGCGTCGTATGCCCACGCCGCGTCCAATTTCAAACATCTGAGGCCAGCAAGCTTGATAAATAGGTCCCATAGTTTTTTTGCCCTGTCAAAACTCGGCCCATTGGTCTAATGAAATTATATATGCAGGACTGTAACTAGGGTGGTGCAGACGGTGCTTTGCACACAGCACATTTTCCTGCACCACCCCATTTGGCCACCTTTGTATGTGCTGAGGGTTGCTGCACTGTCCACTGTGCTTGTCCACCTCTCCTGTTCTGGCATCACTGTGCAGGGAGAGTGTATTGTTCCTATTTTAAATATGGGGAAGTGGGGGCACCAATTCTCTTTCTGGCACAAGGCACCAAAATGTCTAGTTACATGTCTAGTATAACCATATTTCTTTTTATTGCCTCAGATGTCTGATGTCTTCTATGATTCCAGGTTACAATCTATTTCCAGATGCATACATGGAGGTAGGATCTATGCGCCATTCTGTATATGCACCGTGGTCTCCTCACAGCCGCCATTTTTCTACAGCATGTCAGTCAGCATCATCATAGTGAAAGGTTCTTTCTGTGGGGTCAGCTGATGAGATTCTGTCCAGGGTGTTGGGAGTGAAGCACATCATGATCTGCCGTCTAGTGACACCACAACATAGTCTTCACTTGCTCTATGCAGATTTAGCCCGACTACTGACTGGCCGACGGGCGCAATTCTCTGACTCCTCAATATCATTGTCGTACATTTTGTCAGCTTTTATTATGGAGAGAATATCAATTACACTTCCCTGGTGGTCTAGTGGTGACTTACCTGTTATGGCAGTGTCTTCCAAGTCCAGTAATGACTTCCGGTGGATTTTGCACGGCTTCTGGTGGTATTGCTAATCCTAACCCTAAACCTTACCCTCCCCCTATTGCCTAGCCAGAAGCTTCCCTTCTAAAGCCTATCCCACCCCGAGAGCCTAACCCTAACCCCCTCATGTATCCTAACCTTAACACTCCTCCAAGTGCCTAACCCTAATCCTTCCCTCCTGTAGCCTAACCCTAACACTCCACTGAGTGCCTAACCCTAATCCTTCCCTCCTGTAGCCTAACCCTAACACTCCTCTGAGTGCCTAACCCTAATCCTTCCCTCCTGTAGCCTAACCCTAACACTCCTCTGAGTGACTAACCCTAACCGTCTCCCTGTAGCCTAACACTCCCACTAGTGGATAACCCTAACCCTCCTATAGTCTAAACCTCCCCCTGTACTCTAACCCTCCCCTGCACACTAACCCACCCCCTAGTGCCTAACCCTAACCCTCCCCTCCTGTAACCTAAACCTAACCCCCCTAGTGCCTAACCCTCCCTCTAGTGCCTAACCCAAACCCTCATATCCTGTAACCTAACCCTATTGCCTAGCCATAAGATCCCCACCCGAAGCCTAACCTTCCCCCAAGTGCCTAACCTTACCCTCCTGTAGCCAAACTCTAAGCCCCCCTCCCATAGCCTAACTCTAACCCTGTCCTCCTGTAGCCAAACCCTAACCTTTCCCTCTTGTGGCCTAACCCTAATCCTTCTCCTAGTGCCTAACCCTCCCCTCCCGTAGCCTTATTCTATCCCTCACAACCTTCTATTAGCATTGCTCCCATCTGTTCTTAGGTGTTTAAATCAATACAGGTTCCTACATTGCTGTCTACATATTAGAATTAGAGATTGGCGCAGACCCCCGTGTTTTGATTTTGGGTTTGGTTATAATTTGTTGTCAGATTTTGGAGCTGTATTCTTTTTTTTTTTTAATTGATACCACAGCTAAAATCACATAATTTTGGCCTTTTTTTTTTGTTCCTACGGTATTATTAACCTCAATAACATTCATTTCCAGTCAATTCCAATCATGTTTGACCACTTCACAGCTCACAATGTTGTTTTCATCCAGTTTAGGCCAAAAGGATGCACTGGGGTAGCTGGCTGAGTGAGCCTGAGGTAGCTGGCTGAGTGAGCCTGAGGTAGCTGGCTGAGTGAGCCTGAGGTAGCTGGCTGATTGAGCCTGAGGTAGCTGGCTGAGTGAGCCTGAGGTAGCTGGCTGAGTGAGCCTGAGGTAGCTGGCTGAGTGAGCCTGAGGTAGCTGGCTGATTGAGCCTGAGGTAGCTGGCTGAGTGAGCCTGAGGTAGCTGGCTGAGTGAGCCTGAGGTAGCTGGCTGAGTGAGCCTGAGGTAGCTGGCTGAGTGAGCCTGAGGTAGCTGGCTGAGTGAGCCTGAGGTAGCTGGTTGAGTGAGCCTGTGGTAGCTGGCTGAGTGAGCCTGAGGTAGCTGGCTAATTGAGCCTGTGGTAGCTGGCTGAGTGAGCCTGAGGTAGCTGGCTGAGTGAGCCTGAGGTAGCTGGCTGAGTGAGCCTGAGGTAGCTGGTTGAGTGAGCCTGTGGTAGCTGGCTGAGTGAGCCTGAGGTAGCTGTTTGAGTGAGCCTGAGGTAGCTGGCTGAGTGAGCCTGAGGTAGCTGGCTGAGTGAGCCTGAGGTAGCTGGCTGAGTGAGCTAAGCGACAGCAGTGGGCGGTACACACATGTGTCAGTCCACCTCCAACATGGCACAATTAAGAAACAGAGTGGCACTGCGGGGGCCGACAGGATGGCAGTTTAATAAACTGTACGACCCCATAGAAGGTAACCAAGAATGATTTTATAAATCAAGTACTAGATAAGAAGAAAGTTAAAGTCATTTCATTGTTTAATTCCGTAAATATCAATCAGTGCGGGCATTGGGGACGGTGATAATAGAAAATTCTTCTTTAACGGCCCTTTCTCTCCTCAGTTACTGGGAGGAGGGAGGGTAGTTTTGCCCACACTTTTATTTGTTTTATTAAAATGACCGGGGCATGCAGGAGGTGCTGTCTGTGGTCTGAAAAATTTCTGGACAAGTTTGGTATCCATTCAGTAACCGTATGTAGAAGATTGCAGCGACTGCAAGAACATGCCACCAACTGAAGCAAGAGGTAGTGACCAGCGAATGGAGGAACAGCAACAAGCAAACCTACACTAGAAGCTATAAGGCGCCCATAATTTTATTGCGATTGACATAAACACTTCTTTAAGCTAGCTTATCACTAAAATAACGACACACTAAAATAACGACACGGACACGGTTAGCTGTAGTTAAAGGTCAGACGATATTTATTGATCGCTGACCTGTTCTTTAAACTATAATTGTAATTGAATTGATTTTATATTGGAGGATGGCAAAGGACCAGTCGCTACCAGACACCAGCTCCAGTCCCTTGGATGAAATCCAACCACCAAGGAGGGGAGTACCCAAACCCCGTCTCCTCCCTGCATAACCCGCATTGTGCAGGACTCACCACTCTTTTCTC
This sequence comes from Pseudophryne corroboree, assembly GCF_028390025.1. Classification (NCBI taxonomy): domain Eukaryota; kingdom Metazoa; phylum Chordata; class Amphibia; order Anura; family Myobatrachidae; genus Pseudophryne; species Pseudophryne corroboree. The sequence continues at coordinate 485,316,655 of NC_086451.1, forward strand.
TGGCAAACGTTCGGTTCCCGCAGGGGAACGTCTAAATGTCCAACCGCAAGGTAAGGACACACCTGCCGTCCTTCTAAAGAGGGTGCCCCACAATGACCACTTATGCCCATCTGACCGCTGGTTGGTAGCGACTTCCCGCCACAAAGGTTTAACAAACCGCCCCGCCATCCAAGCCAATAAAAACCAGGAAACAAGAAAGCTAACTGAAAGGACCAAAACCCCAGGTAAGAAAAACCTACAACACTCCAGTCGGAGAAGACGAACCCCTTCCTCCTTGTCAAAACTGCGGCTGACGCAGTACAAGCAGAGGATGCGTGACCCCCTAAAAGCCATAACCCAGAACATCAGCTGTCCTACGCGCCAAGTAATGCCCTGCCGCCCAAAAAGGGAAGAGTGGCCAAACCAGCCATTCCTGTTCAAAACATCGACGGCTGCAAAAGAAAAACACCCTAAAATCATCACACTGACATACATCACATAGGAAAACCAAGTGACAGATAACAGAATTAACCCAAGTGAAGGAGAAAACTCAAAAACCTCCCGTGGACCTTTGATGAGCCAATTGTAATTAGGCCCCCTCGGAGGAAAATTAAAAACTTCACTTAACACCCTCGATTCCTGAACGCTACCCGTTCAAAAACCGACGGGTAAACACGTTTTTGGGTTAGCGCAACAGGCGCAACTAAACATTATCCGCATGCAGAAGGCTTATAGTAAGCATCCCTCCACGGAGCACCTCCTGAATAGCTGCCGTGGAGGACCCTGTGGCTGCCGCACGGTAGCCACCCCCATCCGCAAGGCATAGGACCTAAAAAGTTTACCTCCAACGGCCCACCTCCTGAATAGCCACCGCGGAGAAACCTGTGGCTTCCGCATGGTAGCCACCCCCGTCCGTATGGAATAGGACCTAAGAATTATACCTCCAACGGACCACCTCCTGAATAGCTGCCGCGGAGGACCCTGTGGCTGCCGCATGGTAGCCACCCCCATCCGCAAGGAATAGGACCTAAGACGTACACCCCCAACGCCCCAGCTCCTGAACCGCTGCCGTGGGGGACCCTGTGACTGCCGCACAGCAGCCACCACAATCCGCAAGGAATAGGACCTATAAGGAGTAAACCTCCAACGCCCCAGCTCCTGAACAGCCGCCGTGGAGGACCCTGTGGCTGCTGCATGGCAGACTCCCCAATCCGCAAGGAACAGGACCTAAGAAGTATACCTCCAACGGCCCAGCACCGGAACAGCTGCCGAGGGGGACCCTGTGGCTGCCGCATGGTAGCCTCCCCAATCCGCCAGGAATAGGACCTGCAAGAAGCATACCCCCAACGACCCTGCTCCTGAACCGCTGCCGTGGAGGACCCTGTGGCTGCCGCATGGTCAGCCGCCCCAGTCCGCAAGGAATAGGACCTATAAGAAGCATACCCCCAACAGCCCTGCTCCTGAACAGCTGCCGAGGAGGACCCCGTGGCTGCCGTAAGGTAGCCACCCCAATCCGCAAGGAATAGGCCCTAAGAAGTACATCTCCAATGGCCCAGCCCCTGAATAGCTGCTGTGGAGGCCCCTGTGGCTGCCGCATGGCAGCCTCCCCCATCCGCAAGGAATAGGACCTAAGAAGTATACCGCCAACGGGCCAGCTCCTGTACAGCAGCCGAGGAGGACCCTGTGGCTGCCGCATGGCAGCCTCCCCCATCCGCAAGGAATGGGTACCGAACCCAAACACAGCAGCAACACTGTACATTAGTGAGAGGACCAGCGAGCGCCTGTATCAGCAACTGGTCGCCCCCCCGGAGGCCCATCTATACTCATGCGCCAGGCGCAGCGGGCAGATACCCACCACCTCCTGGGCCTCCAAGGACACCCAGCGACCCCCAGCTGCTTGATCCGATTTGGATCACACCATCCTGCAGAGCAACCGACCACCCTGCAACCCGCGTTACAGAGAAAGGCCCCGGAATCCCGAAATGCCTGCTGCTCGCCACCCCTCGCTTATCCGCAAAACCCAGAAGAAAGCCAAAGCAAAGGCTAATCTAAACAGGGGCCACCTCCAACACCAACTCGGCGACAGAAGGCAGCACACCCAGCAACTCCGCCAAAATTTGCCACGTAGCAGGCCTACGTGTATCCGCAGGCGCGGGGCGCACCCTAGCCCCAACCCTAAAGTGCTAACGAAAGACCAGGCGGGGTCCACCAGCCCGCGCAGCCTAGAACGGAAGGAAATGCCCGCAAAGGCAGGATACATGGCCGCCTAGGACCTCCCTCCCAAATAACGCTCGAACAGGAAAACCATCAAACCGTCTACCAGGGACACACCCGCTGTATCCAACCTACTGAAAAAACACCAGGACGCGGCAGACGCCCCAAACAAGGAAGGAGCCAACGCATGCCCAGTCCGAGTAGCCAACCCGCCTGGACAATCCACCCGCCAGAAGACGGGCATGAGGAAACCTTATGACGCCACCCCCGGAACCCACTCGCGGCACTCATCAAACTGCAAAGAGACAAAGCATCCGCCAACCCATTCCGACTCCGGAGCGGGATGGTAAAACTGCACCGCAGCAGCCACGCAGATGTCGCAACAGCCGCAAAGCCTGGGGGACCGTAGGGAACAAGGAGGAGGAGGCCACAACAACCTCCACGTAAAAACTATAGGAATGAAGACCAAATCCACCCAAACATCTCTGATCCCGCGGGAAGGGAAACTGCGGTACGCTACCTGGTCGACCCCGCAGGGGCCCTTAGGATTCTTGCAAACTATGCCACCCATGGGGATAAACCTGCTCGCCAAAGGGGAGGAGCTAACAACTGCACCCGCTTAAACCGACTTCGCGTTACCCCCAGCAGTCGTTAATAAAACCCCAACAGTGTCGGTACCTTGTCAGTGGGGAGGCGACAGCAACCCGCAATTGTGCCCAGTGCCAACCCCTGAAACCTCAGGCAACCGGTAGGGCCCCAGCCGCGTACCAGGGCAACGGGATCCCCCAGGACCCTGACAAAGACCTGGCCACCTACAGAAGGATGGCTGCAAACCAAATTGCCTCCCAGACCCATGAAGAGAAAATAGTTCCTGCAGCGAGAAACACCGAAGGGGCCGGATCCGGACCGTACGCGCCAGCGCAAGAAAGTGCAGAATTTCTCAAAAAAGGCACATGAGAGGCACCAACCTGTCAGCATAAAAACAGGCCCCTAATCGAGGCCCGAAAAATTGGAGGTGATAGGGACGCAGGGGAAGCGGCGCAAACAAGACCCAACGTATAAGTTAACCAAAAGGGAGGTACCCGGCCCATATTCACGGAACAAAACGCAAAGTCCCTAAAAGACTAATACTCACCCCGCACGCGGTCTCGGAAATGGAGCATGAAAAGAAAAACCCCCTGAAGATACGACAAATGTAGGCTAAGGCGGCACTAGCCCGGGGTCCCTGGCAACAACCTACAGGGAAGAAGCATAAGCCGGGAAGAGAGGAAAAAACGGCATAGGACCCTCACGAGCCCCAAGCCGGTTCGGCAACCACCCTCCGCCGGACCTGATGCGGGAAAGCGTGCGCGGACTTACAACACCCGCTCGCGGCTGGGGCACCGTCACTGGACGGGAGACAGGCCTAGCAAATTTGCAGGAGTGACGAACACCGGAGTGGACCTATGGTGTACTAGCCCTTGCCATAAGCGAACCCCCCCCCCCCCCCCTACCAAGGAGCGCGAAACATAAACGCCAACTGCGAGGGTCCCGTGGTCTGGGACCCCACTGTGCGGCCCGGCCTGCCGGGCGACCCCCAAACACAACCCCAAGAAATTGACGTTACCCCCCGAACCCGATGGACTTCACGTCGTAATCACCCCAAGCGTAAACCTCGGATTTAAATCGCGTGCGCTAACACAACTACTGCACCATGCAAGGATGTTAGGCAGGTCGCTACCCGGTGAAACCATCCGCAAAACCCAATGCCCCCCCCCCCCCGCCTGCCCTCTCCGCGAACCGCAGGGGGGGCGTAGGGGACCAAAGCCGTTGCCGCCGTCCCATTCCGAGACGCCTAACACCTCACGCCGCGCAATGAGCCTAGCCCACCGACGCGGGCGCCAAGGAGAGCCAGAGGAACACTACAGAGGTTAAAAGGAATACAGTAACAATAAGGAAAAACAACAGGATGCTCACCGATGTCTGAAGGACCTGGAACACCATCAGCCGCCTCCACCGCCACCGACCGCGGCGGTGCGTCTTCCGTTGCCGCTGCAGCCGCGTCCCTCCTCAGCCTCTGGTTCCTCCGCGCCGAAATCCTGACACCCACGGACCCGTCGACACCTGCGCAGACAAAACAGAGGGGACAACAAGCGCAGGAAGTGCCCGCGCTTCGACCACGCAACAGGAGGCACAGGCGGGAGGGGGGGCAAGTAACACGCCGCCAAGCGGAGGGAGGCGGGACAGCGGGCCGGGGCGACGGGGGCCCCCCGCATGGCAGGGAGGAAGTCGCGGCAGAAGGACAGACATGACCCGCGGGGGTGTCCCCAATGGTATAGGACGAAAGCCATGGTGGGGGTGGGGGGGGGGAATAACCCGAAAAGGAAAAACCTAGGAGGCGCAGTGGGAGGGGGCCAGGCAGGTGGAACGATGCCGCCGTAGGAGCTGCGCCGCCACCACCCTCACCGTACGAACCTGTGCATACGGGGGCCCCTACAAGCAGGGAAACGGGGAGGGCGGAGGACAGAACAGCCCGACCTGAAAAACGGGGGGGCAACACGCAGGTGAAAAACCCCGACGAGCCCAGCGGACGGGGCCCGGAAAGGGAGCTGCCCTCCGCACCCGCGACCACCAGCGGAAACCCGCTCGCAAACCCCAGGGCGCCCCGGCCATCAGACCACCCCACACCCAGTGGGGGACCCCCCCCCAACAGAAACAATAAATAAAATGAAAATAAATACCAAACCAGCCCCCACCACATGGGGGAGCACCCGGACAGCACCACTGTAGCAGGAGCCGGGTGCACGCTGAAACAGCTGCAGCCCCGGCTCAACCACGGCCCCCAGGACCCACCCCCCCTCCTCCCGCCGCCCGTCCCGGGCCGCAGGCACCAAGTGGCGCTGGAGCCTATAACCGGTCGCAAAGGGGAGGAGGCCAGGGGAAGCGCCCGGAGAAGCCGGGCCGAAACACTGCGCCGCCCGCAGCTCCCGCGGCCGCCGGGGGCGACCCCCGCGGCCGGCCGCCACGCACGATAGATGCGGCATGCGCCTCGCGTCCCCCGGCCGGAGAGAGCCGGGGGAGAAGCGATGGCCGCATCGGTCCGCCCCGTCGCGCCACGCCAGGCGCCGGGACGGGGACAGGGGGAGGACGAGCTCCGGGAATGAAAGCCCCGGAAGCTCGGGAACCCCGCGAATAGGCAAGGGGGGAGGGGAGGGGTGGGGAGGAGAACAGACCCGGCTGTCTAGCAGCGTGGGGAGCACAGGGTAATGAAATAAGTCTAAAGCCGGTGGGAAACGGGGGGGGGGGGGGGGCAAGCACAGCGCACAGTGAAAACAGCATACAAAAGAATTAACAACAAGGGTAATAAATGTAATGAGTACTCAGCCTTCCTGGGCCATTCCAAAATGGCAAGAGGAAGTCTGAGGCACATGACCACGGCTTATATATTATTCCAAGACCAACCCCTAAACCCTTGATGGACAGCCCTATAATCCTATAGGAAAAATACCCAAGAACACACTGATCTGCCTAGCAACTGCTTAGTCACAAACAACCAATCACAAAAAATTGGGCTCTTATATGGCCTCAGCTTATCTAACATAGGGAGAGGAGGGGGAAGAGGGGTGATGTACCTTACTACAGCACACTGGAGAATACTCTCTGCTTTGTGCAAGCTACTGAAACCATTTGAAGCAGCAACTAATGAAATGTGGAAAGACTCTTGTTCACAATAATGACTTACAAATTCTATGAGGAAGGTCTTTGTCACCCAAAGAAACACAAAGTACAGAGACTTCTATAATAGTTGATTCCAGTGTTGGCAATTTTAGATTTTTGGCATGTTTTTTTCTTTAGCATTGTAAAGTATTGTTATGATTTCAGGTTCCCTTTCTTAAACCCTCTATGCCCTTGAGAACCGGCTTTAGTTGATGCTGAAGTAATCATAAACATCAAGACAGGCAGCAATCACAGCACTAGTACTTAGTTGCTGCTCCTGCTCTTCCATTGACTGATCCATAACGACTCACAGTGCTTATATTTATGAACACAGTGCGGCACGTCACCTATTGAGCTTTATTGAACTCACAAAAATATAAAACAACTTTTTTTTTTTTTTTTTTTTAAATGACAACTCACACTGCGGAGTCACAGTGCTTATATTTATGAACGTAGTGGGGCACGGCCTGGCCCTGAACACACAGGTTTTTTTTTCGGTTTTTTTATGTTTTTCTACACTGCTGCGAATCACTGCACTTATATAATTATAGTAATGGTGTCACACACTAGTGTGCACCAGTAAAGGGTTAATGCTGCACTACGAGCAGTGACAACAAAAACCACCAGTGGTTAATGCTGCCCCTTTTTCCTGGAGAATGATGTTGATATTTGCCCTGGCAGTCTAGTGTGTGCTGTCAGACCAGCGTCTGCTCTGAAATCACTGTGAAAGGGACTTATATTGAATCCAAAACACACAAGATCTCACACTGGGAAGAAGATGTTTTGCCTCGTTTTGGAATCTGTGCCTGGCAGGAGAACCCGAGCCAGGGCTAGGATTACCTCAGATGCTGGAAGTTTGGGTGGGCTTTGCGTTTGGAGAACTGGGCCCAGTCATCTCTAATTAGAATAAGCAATATTCCATGTTTGTCCTGGATAAATTGATATAATTAGGTATATTTACTAAGGTCCCGATTTTGACCGAGATGCCGTTTTTTCTTCAAAGTGTCATCTTGGTCATTTACTAAACTCAAATCTCGGCAGTGATGAGGGCATTCGTATTTTTTTTGAAGTCCAACAAAAAAAATACGAATGAATACACCATCGGTCAAAACGCGGCTGTTTAAGTATGAATCTCGGTCATTTACTAAGAAGTGCAAAGCCAAAAAAAAAACACTGCCGTGAAAAAATACAACTCGTAAAAAAGTGCTAAAAAAAAACAGACCTGCTTTTTTGAGCCGTGATTGGATAGGCATGCACGGATCCATGAGATCCGTGCATGTATATCAGTGGGAAGGGGTGGGAAAGTGTTAATTTTTTTTTTTTTAAATTGCGTGGGGTCCCCCCTCCTAAGCATAACCAGCCTCGGGCTCTTTGAGCCGATCCTGGTTGCAGAAATATGGGAAAGAAAATGACAGGGGTTCCCCCATATTTAAGCAACCAGCATCGGGCTCTGCGCCTGGTCCTGGTTCCAAAAATACGGGGGACAAAAAGCGTAGGGGTCCCCCATATTTTTAAAACCAGCACCGGGCTCCACTAGCTGGACAGATAATGCCACAGCCGGGGGTCACTTTTATATAGTGCCCTGCGGCCGTGGCATCAAATATCCAACTAGTCACCCCTGGCCGGGGTACCCTGGGGGAGTGGGGACCCCTTCAATCAAGGGGTCCCCCCCCCCCAGCCACCCAAGGGCCAGGGGTGAAGCCCGAGGCTGTCCCCCCCATCCAATAGGCTGCGGATGGGGGGCTGATAGCCTTTGTGAAAAGTGATTGATATTGTTTTTAGTAGCAGTACTACAAGGCCCAGCAAGCCTCCCCCGCAAGCTGGTACTTGGAGAACCACAAGTACCAGCATGCAGCGGAAAAACGGGCCCGCTGGTACCTGTAGTACTACTACTAAAAAAATACCCCAATAAAGACAACACACACACACCTTGAAAGTATAACTTTAATACATCCATCCACACCTCCATATACACATACTTACCTTATGTTCCCACGCAGGTCGGGCCTCTTCTCCAGTAGAATCCATGGTGTACCTGTAGAAAAAATTATACTCACATAATCCAGTGTTTTCGGCTCCTCGGTAACTCCTTTTGTAATCCACGTACTTGAAAAAATAAAAAAACGGATACCCGACCACGAACTGAAAGGGGACCCATGTTTTCACATGGGACCCCTTTCCCCGAATGCCAGAAACCCACTCTGACTGATGTCTAAGTGGGTTTCTTCAGCCAATCAGGGAGCGCCACGTTGTAGCACCCTCCTGATCGGCTGTGTGCTCCTGTACTGTCTGACAGGCGGCACACGGCAGTGTTACAATGTAGCGCCTATGCGCTCCATTGTAACCAATGGTGGGAACTTTCAGGTCAGCGGTTGACCGAAAGTGACCTCACCGCTGACCTGAAAGTTCCCACCATTGGTTACAATGGAGCGCATAGGCGCTACATTGTAACACTGCCGTGTGCCGCCTGTCAGTCAGTACAGGAGCACACAGCCGATCAGGAGGGTGCCACAACGTGGCGCTACCTGATTGGCTGAAGAAACCCACTTAGACAGAAGTCAGAGTGGGTTTCTGGCATTCGGGGAAAGGGGACCCATGTGAAAACATGGGGCCCCTTTAAGTGCGTGGCTCGGGTCTCCGTTTTATTTTTTTAATCAAGTACGTGAATTACAAAAGGATTATCCGAGGAGCCTGGTACCCTGGATCTGGTGAGTATAATTTATTCAACAGGTACCCCATGGATTCTACTGGACAAGAGGACCGACCTGCGTGTGAACATAAGGTAAGTATGTATGTATGTTTGTGTGGATGGATGTAATAAAACTTTACTTTTAAGGTGTGTGTATTGTCTTTTTTTGGGTATTTTTTTTAGTAGTAGTACTACAGGTACCAGCGGGCCCATTTTCCGCCGCATGCTGGTACTTGTGGTTCTCCAAGTACCAGCATGCGGGGGAGGCTTGCTGGGCCTTGTAGTACTGCTACTAAAAACAATATCTTACACTTTTACAAAAAGGCTATCAGCCCCCCATCCGCAGCCCATTGGATGGAGGGGACAGCCTCGGGCTTCACCCCTGGCCCTTGGGTGGCTGGGGGGGGACCCCTTGATTGAAGGGGTCCCCACTCCCCCAGGGTACCCCGGCCAGGGGTGACTAGTTGGATATTTGATGCCACGGCCGCAGGGCACTATATAAAAGTGACCCCCGGCTGTGGCATTATCTGTCCAGCTAGTGGAGCCCGGTGCTGGTTTTAAAAATATGGGGGACCCCTACGCTTTTTGTCCCCCGTATTTTTGGAACCAGGACCAGGCGCAGAGCCCGATGCTGGTTGCTTAAATATGGGGGAACCCCTGTCATTTTTTTCCCCATATTTCTGCAACCAGGATCGGCTCAAAGAGCCCGAGGCTGGTTATGCTTAGGAGGGGGGACCCCACGCCATTTTTTTTTACAGTTTTACAGTGCTTATTTAAAAAAAAAATGAACCCCAGCACGGATCACACAGATCCGGCCGAGATTCATTTAGAAAAAGTCGGCAGTGTTTTTCTAATCACTGCCGTAAAAAACTAAAAAAAAACACGAATGACATCGACATCGGAACAAAAGAAAATGCAGAATACGACAGCTTAGTAAATTAGTCGTAATAAATTCAAAAAGTTGCAGTTTTACACTTTCGATGTCATTCGTGATTATTCTTCCACCAAATCGGGAGAATTACGAATGTTAGTAAATATACCCCAATGTGTTAGTATTACAGATCTTAGAGGATCCATCTGATGAAGTTCACCTTGACGTTGCAGATGGCCATTTTTGGGCAGGTGTGCTAAGATCTTCACTTATACTCCATGTTTATTGAAGCAGCGCGAAGCAGGGGGTCTCAGCCACAGACTTAAAGCAGCTTGGTTTTGCCTTTTAAACTATTTCCATTTTAAATATAGAATTGCGCTGCTTCTGAACGCTCGGACCCTATTACACAACCTCATTTTCTATATACTGCATGTACCACAATACTTTTTGGGGGGCGTTAGAATCATTTTATATTCTGCCCCAATCTTCTATGGTTTTGAGCTTCACTGGCCCCAAATGCATAATACCCATTACTGTGGCTCAGGCTTTATGCTTGAAGAAATGAAATGTAAATATTAAATATAGGTTACATTTTACAGCCTGGCATAATTGTGCCTATACGCCTTACATTACAGCCGCACAAGTCTTAACGATTCCTAAAAACTGACACTTAATGTGTGACTTATTCTCGTAGCTGATCAGAAGTGAGCGCGCTCCCAGCCATCTGCTCTCATGAATATTTTAGGAGTCTTCCGCAGATGAAGATATTGAGGATGTATTTGTTTCAGTTCTGTTCACGGCTTAAACTTTAAGCAGAAAGCTATCGGTGAGGAAGGTGCGCTAATGCAGAGCCATAAAGTGAATATACGATGCTTTCTGCATCAGAGCCGACTCATTACTTACAGCAAACTTTACATTAAGTGCAAGATTTGTGTCTGTTTCCCTGACAAGGGTTATTACAGAAGTGAAGAATATACTGTAAATATCAATATCACAATTTCCCAATCCTGCGACAGGTGGGACGGGAAATCTGCAATATTAAAAATCTTGATTCTCCGTTCCCGACCAAAAATGGTTGGGATTGGCAAATCAGGATTTTTAAAGTTAATAATTTATGTATTATTTATTTATTACCAGTATGTTATACAGTATAGCGCACACATATTCCGCAGCGCTTTACAGAGAATATTTGGCTATTCACATCAGTCCCTGCACCAGTGGAGTTTACAATCTATCTTCCCTACTACATGCACACATTCTCACTAGGGTTAATTTGGTTGGGATCCAATTAACCTACCGGTATATTTTTGGATTGTGGGAGGAAACCCACGCAAGTACGGGGAGAATATACAAACTCCACACAGTTAGGGCCATAGTGGGAATTGAACCCATGACCTCAGTGCTGTGAGGTAGTAATGCTAACCATTACACCATCCGTGCTTCCCTAATTCCCTACGGATCATCGATGGCCACTGTTTAGTGGACTGGATTGGCGGTGCCGGACGGTTTGGAGAATCATGGAAACAGAGTATAGATGTATGGGTGTGACGCCCCTAGTGGAGTATGTCTGTGTTGCGGTGTGGATCGTATCTGCGGTGTGGATCATACCCACAACACAATGAGGACACAAGTGGTAAACTGACATCTGGTTTATTAAACAGGATCACTCTGTCACTTTTTATCTGTTCAAGTAAAAATGGAAACAAAACAGGCCGTGCAATATGAACTTCAAAGACTGGGCCCAATATGGGTAACAATATAATATCCCGCTAGCAACCCTATAAGCCTTAACTTTGGTATTATAAACTCAAGTATATCTCAATATTAACTACACGCTTAACTGTATTACCAGTACTTCAAGAGACTGCAGGTATAAGGAATACACAATGTAAGTAATAACTAGCACCCAACATCAGCAATGCAATATAAAGCAAACAATGGTGCTACAGGTGAATAAAACCTGTAATAAATCTAACCTGTAAAGAATAACTCCCGTAGTAGAACGGGTTAATCTTGTAATCTTCCCTGGCCAGTCTTACGTTGGTGCACATATTAAGCTGGGGGCGGAAGAGGCGCTTGTACAGTGCTCAGTGCTGACCCAGTGTCTCTGCACTTGCTGACAGTGAAGTGGCTCACTGACATTTGGTAAGTGAACCTTGTAATAGAAGGGGGTGCTGCACCAAATGTATGGAAAACACCGAAGTTGCTCACTCTTACTGATAACAGACACTTTCCTTTTAACTGCACTGACACTGTGATGTGACCTGTGGTATGCTTTGCACTGTACGCAGGGTGAATTAGGGGCTAGCACTCCACCCAGTAAGTGGCAACACGTAACATTCCTGGCTGACTACAGTCTGTGTACACTCAACTACTTACTGTGTGTCCATTACTGTCAGCAAGAGGCCGATAACTTCCCCAGGCCTCAGTAATAGTGTACAGTCTCTGGTGTGACATGGTGCAGGTAAAATCACTGCGGTATGCCCCCGGTCTGTGGACTCAGTAGGCACATGTGTGACGTAGCTCTGAATTAAGTGAACACTCAGTGTAATTACCACAGACCTGTTCAACAACTGCCCTGGCATCACTCTGCTGTGCCCCGACTCTGCCAGCGTCTCTCTGCTGTGCCCGACTCTGCCAGCGTCTCTCTGCTGTGCCCCGGCTCTGCCAGTGTCTCTCTGCTGTGCCCGACTCTGCCAGCGTCTCTCTGCTATGCCCCGGCTCTGCCAGCGTCTCTCTGCTGTGCCCCGGCTCTGCCAGCGTCTCTCTGCTGTGCCCCGACTCTGCCAGCGTCTCTCTGCTATGCCCCGGTTCTGCCAGCGTCTCTCTGCTGTGCCCCGGCTCTGCCAGCGTCTCTCTGCTGTGCCCCGACTCTGCCAGCGTCTCTCTGCTGTGCCCCGACTCTGACAGCGTCTCCCTGCTGTGCCCCGGCTCTGCCAGCATCTCTCTGCTGTGCCCCGGCTCTGCCAGCGTCTCTCTGCTGTGCCCCGGCTCTGCCAGCGTCTCTCTGCTGTGCCCCGGCTCTGCCAGCGTCTCTCTGCTGTGCCCCGACTCTGCCAGCGTCTCTCTGCTATGCCCCGGTTCTGCCAGCGTCTCTCTGCTGTGCCCCGGCTCTGCCAGCGTCTCTCTGCTGTGCCCCGGCTCTGCCAGCGTCTCTCTGCTGTGCCCCGACTCTGACAGCGTCTCCCTGCTGTGCCCCGGCTCTGCCAGCATCTCTCTGCTGTGCCCAGGCTCTGCCAGCATCTCTCTGCTGTGCCCCGGCTCTGCCAGCGTCTCTCTGCTGTGTCTCGGCTCTGCCAGCGTCTCTCTGCTGTGCCCCGACTCTGCCAGCGTCTCTCTGCTGTGCCCCGGCTCTGCCAGCATCTCTCTGCTGTGCCCCGGCTCTGCCAGTGTCTCTCTGCTGTGCCCGACTCTGCCAGCGTCTCTCTGCTGTGCCCGACTCTGCCAGAGTCTCTCTGCTGTGCCCCGGCTCTGCCAGTGTCTCTCTGCTGTGCCCCGACTCTGCCAGCGTCTCTCTGCTATGCCCCGGTTCTGCCAGCATCTCTATGCTGTGCCCCGGCTCTGCCAGCGTCTCTCTGCTGTGCCCCGGCTCTGCCAGCGTCTCTCTGCTGTGTCCCGGCTCTGCCAGCGTCTCTCTGCTGTGTCTCGGCTCTGCCAGCATCTCTCTGCTGTGCCCCGACTCTGTCAGCGTCTCTCTGCTGTGCCCCGGCTCTGCCAGCATCTCTCTGCTGTGCCCCGGCTCTGCCAGTGTCTCTCTGCTGTGCCCCGACTCTGACAGCATCTCTCTGCTGTGCCCGACTCTGCCCACGGTCCTCTGCTATGCCCCGACTCTGCCAGCATCTCTCTGCTGTGCCCCGGCTCTGCCAGCGTCTCTCTGCTGTGCCCCGACTCTGCCAGCGTCTCTCTGCTATGCCCCGGTTCTGCCAGCGTCTCTCTGCTGTGCCCCAGCTCTGCCAGCGTCTCTCTGCTGTGTCTCGGCTCTGCCAGCGTCTCTCTGCTGTGCCCCGACTCTGCCAGCATCTCTCTGCTGTGCCCCGGCTCTGCCAGCGTCTCTCTGCTGTGCCCCGGCTCTGCCAGTGTCTCTCTGCTGTGCCCCGACTCTGCCAGCATCTCTCTGCTGTGCCCAACTCTGCCAGCGTCTCTCTGCTGTGCCCCGACTCTGCCAGCATCTCTCTGCTGTGCCCCGGCTCTGCCAGCGTCTCTCTGCTGTGCCCCGACTCTGCCAGCGTCTCTCTGCTATGCCCCTGTTCTGCCAGCGTCTCTCTGCTGTGCCCCGGCTCTGCCAGCATCTCTCTGCTGTGCCCCGGCTCTGCCAGCGTCTCTCTGCTGTACCCCGGCTCTGCCAGCATCTCTCTGCTGTGTCCCGGCTCTGCCAGAGTCTCTCTGCTGTGTCTTGGCTCTGCCAGCGTCTCTCTGCTGTCCCCCGGCTCTGCCAGCATCTCTCTGCTATGTCCCGGCTCTGACAGCGTCTCTCTGCTGTGTCTCGGCTCTGCCAGCGTCTCTCTGCTGTGTCTCGGCTCTGCCAGCATCTCTCTGCTGTGCCCCGGCTCTGCCAGTGTCTCTCTGCTGTGCCCCGACTCTGCCAGCGTCTCTCTGCTGTGCCCGACTCTGCCAGCGTCTCTCTGCTGTGCCCCGACTCTGCCAGCATCTCTCTGCTGTGCCCCGGCTCTGCCAGCGTCTCTCTGCTGTGCCCCGACTCTGCCAGCTTCTCTCTGCTGTGCCCCGGCTCTGCCAGCGTCTCTCTGCTGTGCCCCGGCTCTGCCAGCGTCTCTCTGCTGTGTCCCGGCTCTGCCAGCGTCTCTCTGCTGTGTCTCGGCTCTGCCAGCGTCTCTCTGCTGTGCCCCGGCTCTGCCAGCGTCTCTCTACTGTGCCCCGACTCTGCTAGCATCTCTCTGCTGTGCCCGACTCTGCCCACGGTCCTCTGCTGTGCCCCGACTCTGCCAGCATCTCTCTGCTGTGCCCCGGCTCTGCCAGCGTCTCTCTGCTGTGCCCCGACTCTGCCAGCGTCTCTCTGCTATGCCCCGGTTCTGCCAGTGTCTCTCTGCTGTGCCCCAGCTCTGCCAGCGTCTCTCTGCTGTGTCTCGGCTCTGCCAGCGTCTCTCTGCTGTGCCCCGACTCTGCCAGCGTCTCTCTGCTGTGCCCCGGCTCTGCCAGTGTCTCTCTGCTGTGCCCCGGCTCTGCCAGTGTCTCTCTGCTGTGCCCCGACTCTGCCAGCATCTCTCTGCTGTGCCCGACTCTGCCAGCGTCTCTCTGCTGTGCCCCGGCTCTGCCAGCGTCTCTCTGCTGTGCCCCGGCTCTGCCAGCGTCTCTCTGCTGTGCCCCGACTCTGCCAGCGTCTCTCTGCTGTGCCCCGGTTCTGCCAGCGTCTCTCTGCTGTGCCCCGGCTCTGCCAGCGTCTCTCTGCTGTGCCCCGGCTCTGCCAGCATCTCTCTGCTGTGTCCCGGCTCTGCCAGCGTCTCTCTGCTGTGTCTCGGCTCTGCCAGCGTCTCTCTGCTGTGCCCCGGCTCTGCCAGCGTCTCTCTGCTGTGTCCCGGCTCTGCCAGCGTCTCTCTGCTGTGCCCCGGCTCTGCCAGCGTCTCTCTGCTGTGCCTCAGCTCTGCCAGCGTCTCTCTGCTGTGTCCCGGCTCTGCCAGCGTCTCTCTGCTGTGCCTCAACTCTGCCAGCGTCTCTCTGCTGTGCCTCAGCTCTGCCAGTGTCTCTCTGCTGTGCCTCAGCTCTGCCAGTGTCTCTCTGCTGTGCCCTGCTCATTTCCCTCCAGCCTTGTGTGTGCATTGTATCTCTCTCCAGTGTTGTATGTAAGTGACCGGTGTAACAAGGGCCGTTTGCTAATCCCCAGGATTACACAATAGTGATTGCTGACGCTGACCACACGCTACACACATCATGTATGAAAGTGCTACAGAATGACTAGGACTGCAGGTTGTACATTGGATCAGAGAATGTATCAGATCTATACAAACGTTTATACAGAGCAATTGACTTCTGTAATTACAGCTATGGATTATCTAGATATCACTGACCTGGAATGAGCCAGGGGGTATGAATAGATGATGGAATCGATATTATAGACCATCGTCTTCAGTGTCGCATGATGATGGAGAGGTCTTCAATGCAGGACAGGAATAACAACCTTCATGCCACGTGTCTACAAACGCCGGTGATGTGGACGCAGCAACGTAATGGACATTAGCTCAATGCACCAAACACACTCAGGGGCAGATGTATTAACCTGGAGAAGACATAAGGAAGTGATAAACCAGTGATATGTCCAAGGTCATAAACACACCAGCCAATCAGCTCTCATATGTAAATTAACAGTTAGGAGCTGATTGGCTGGTGCATTATCACCTTGCACTTATCACTGGTTTATCACTTCCTTATGCCTTCTCCAGATTAATACATCTACCCCTCAGTCCAAAGGACTGTCAGCGGAGAACCACAGAGATCTAGCAGCTGTACCCATCATATATATATATATATATATATATATATATATATATATATATATACTGTATGCGTGATACCAATATGTAATAGAGATTACAGAGATCTAACAGCTGTACTCATCTCATCAGGCCAAATACACTGTATATAGCCGCACTGTCATATATATATATATATATATATATATATATACTTCCCAAATAGGACTGGCACTCTCCTGTCAGGCGTCTCAGACCTCGGTGCCTTCTGTGGTGATGATACAAACTTCCAGAAAGAAACAGCGGCACTCGGGGATTTCGTAAATAGTAAAAAGTGTATTCAAAATCTATAACATGAAGCCGACGTTCCGGGGCTCACATGCCCCTTTGTCAAGGTGTGTATATATATATATATATATACTAGGTGATTCATCGCACCCTACGGGCGCTCTTCACACCGTCGTAAGGTGCTACGCCCCCTTAACCCTTTCACACCCTTGTGGCGTGCAATATTTTTATTATATGGAGTATTACATCCAATCATAATTGTGTGAGTGGTTAAATATTGCACGGACAAAGGGCGTGCGATGGTTAAGGGGTGGAAGCCCCTTGCAACGGCGTGAACAGCGCACGCAGGGGCTGGTGAATCGCCTAGTAGGTGCTTTGGTTGGGGGAGTACGGGGTGCGGGGAAGAGGCGGATGGGATCCGGGGGTGCCGTGGGAGGGGCGGTTGCAGTAGTGCTGCAGGTGGGGGAGGGTACGTGGGTGCCGCGGGTGGTGGTCCTGAGCCACTGTGGGTGGGGGAGGAGCAGTTCAGGGGTGTCCCGGGTGGGGGAGGGCCGGATGCGGTGGTGCGGCGGGAGGGGCGGGGTCGCTGTGGGTGGGGGAGGGGGTCCAGAGCTACCGCGGGTGCTGGAGGGGGTGTGTGGGGTAGCCACGAATGGGGCCCGGAGGTACTGTGAGTGGGGGAGGTGTGAGTAATGCTTATCCTGCTTCTCCTCCTGGAAGCAGCTAAGCTGCTGTCCTCCCTTTGGCAGTGGCTCTCCCGGAGACTCGCACAGCAGCCAGTCACTATTGTTAGCGCCGGTGTCCCAACGCGCCGCATTACAGGGAAGAAGATGTAAGCAATAAACTACAGCTCCCATCAGCCCTTAGGGGTGTAATGTTCCTGCACTAAGGGCTGCTGGGAGCTGTAGTTTATGTAGTGCGTCTACTTCCCAGTAATGCGGTGCGTTGGGACACTGGTGCTAACAATAGTGACTGGCTGGCAGAATGGAGTGACTCGCTGAATCAATGTAAAAGGTGAGAGTGCTGTGCGGTGTCAGTGACACTAAACACAGGCCCGGCGCTAGCCGCTCAGCAAAGGGATGCAGTGCAGGGAGGCACCAGGAAGGAGAGGCGTTCTCCCTGCTCTGCATCCCTGCGCTGAGCTGCTGCTGATATCCCTACTGCTGCTGCCGGCTTCGGTCACACATGCAGCGGCGCCGGAAGCACAAAACCTCCTCTCCCCCCTCCCCTCCCCTGTGTGACATTCAGTGACCGGGCAGGAGCCAAAGGGGGCGGAGCTGGATGGGAATAAGGGGCGGAGCTAGACGGGACCATGCTGCAGCAGAAGGATGAGCTGCTACAGCTTCGGCCAGCCAGACTTCATTAGGTAAGTGTCTGGAAAGAGAGTGAGTGTGTGTGTTTATACAGTGTCTGTGTATACTGTATATATGTGTGACTATGTGTGTAATGTATGTACAGTATGTATGTGTGTGTGTTTGTATATATATATGTGTCTGTTGTGTGTGTATGTGTGACTGCGGCATAATGTGTGTAAGCGTCACTGGTACAGGGAGCGTTACGTGTGTAAGCGGCACTGGTACAGGAGGGTGTTACGTGTGTAAGCATCACTGGTACAGGGGGCGCTACGTGTGTAAGCATCACTGGTACAGGGGGGCGTTACATGTCTAAGCGGCACTGTTACAGGAGGCATTACGTGTGTAAGCGGCACTGCTACAGGGGGCGTTAGTGTGTAAGCATCACTGCTACAGGGGGCATTACGTCTGTAAGCGGGACTGGTACAGAGGGCATTACGTGTGTAAGCATCACTGCTACAGGGGGTGTTACGTGTCTAAGTGGCACTGGTACAGGGGGCGTTACGTGTGTAAGCATCACTGCTACAGGGGGCATTACGTGTGTAAGCCTCACTGGTACAGGGGGTGTTACGTGTGTAAGCGTCACTGGTACAGTGGGCGTTATGTGTGTAAGCGTCACTGCTACAGGGGGTGTTACGTGTGTAAGCGTCTGATAATGCTGATTTATATACAGGGATGAAAGCTATACCTTAAACACACTTTAAATACACTTTACCATGGAGTCGCTGCGGCCGCTATACTTAATACACACTCTACGTACTCTTTACGCTATTAGCGTAAAGAGTCCCGTACTGTGTACGGACTTTGCGTACAAACGCCGTGCTGACGGTACAAAGTACACACAGTGCGTACACACCCAGAGATACGCCGCAAACCCTTAACAGCTATGCAATGCGATAATAATACACTTTAAACCTTAGCAGGGAAAGGAAGACACGACACCAGATTGTAATGAAACTGCTGGGTTCCGACACCACAGCATATTATTACTGAAAAGGGTTTACAATATATACAATACAATACAATACAACAGAATAATGGCTACAGTCAATGGTACATAAGTGATTGGATTTGCCGCGTTACCCAGTCTGGTCCTCAGTCATCTGATAGATAACTTTGTGAGTCTTGTGTCTGACCAGGCCTGCAGCAGGCTCTCTATATACAATTCTTCCAAAACCTAACACAATGGATACTGTAATCTCTTTGTCCATTGGACACAGGGATGGTCATTTACAGTACAGGAGAGGTCATAGGTCGGTTTGAATAGGTGGGCGATGTCTGTCCCAACTGCTCTTGTGGGTGGTCTCCTCTGGATTCCCGCCGCATACATAATGTACAGTAAAAACAGTTTAGATCTATATTCTGCTCCTGCACATAACTATTCGCAGGAACATGCGATCTTCTTCAAACCAACACCGGAATATTACCCTTACAATACCCTACGGTTGGATACCAAACACCACCTTATAACCTTGTTCTGTCCCCTCCTATCCTGTAAAGGTGAATCCCTTTGTTCTGTTACTATTTAAACTGCTGTAACTTACTGATGTGGTGCAGGGAGACTATGTGTACATTGTGCACTATTTGGATTAAATATGTAATGTGTTTTGATAGCTTTCCATGCGTTCACAAACTCTACCGTAAATACCCATACCACGCGCTAATGCGCAGGACCGCGGGAGCGACCATACGCAAATTGCGGATATGTGCACGCACGGCAGAAAAAGTACACACGCGGAGGCCATCTGTGTGTAGTTTGTACTTGATGTGTGCACTGCAATATTTTTCGACTTTGACAGTCCACCCTTTGGCAGTCACCAATAACTGCCACTATCTAATCAATAAACAGAAAAATATCTACACAATATCTACAGAAGTTTGGATGGTCGGGGAAGAGTTGTAGGTGGGAAATATATGACCTAGTGGGATAGTAAAAAGCATGTATGTATGAATTTATGTCTGAGGGGCATGTATCATCGTGCCGTAAATGTAATAAGCTTCGAGGTATTGCGAAGTATACATTAAATCCTTCTCATCCCGTATTAAGGGTCTGTAAATGGGCCAACAAACACTACCGAGCTCTTTTCGGCTTCTTGTTCCAACAAATGGGGTGCACATTTAGTGGATGATAAATGGAGGGGGAAACATTTGTGAGTGCAAGTATATGTGGATATCACCTGTCGACTATGTGTGCCATTAACTGGAGGTTGTAGAGATGAAGATAAGACACATATATGAAATACATTCACATAAACATTTTGGGTAGGGCTGATGTCTTTTCCGGATGGATGTATCTGGGCAGAGGGGGAAACAAAAGAAAAATGGGTGAAAGAAACAGGCCATGAAATTCATTTGCAATCCTTATTATAACACTGTCTCTATGGATGGGTCATAAATTAAATCTGCTGCTATAACAGCGCCCTCGCTCATCAGACTCATTAGATTTGTGCCGTGCTTGCGCCGCATCAAAATTCGAACACACCTAAATATCGAACCAATAATTATGACGACTCCCAGGATACAAAGGAGAAACTTCCCAACACCCATAATGACATTCTGAGCCCACTCTCCTAAACCTGAGAACCATTTGCGTGGGTTCAACCATGAGACCCAGCCGGTCAGTTCATTACTCACAGTCGCTAAGGTAAGGTTGTGCTTCCTCCTGAACTCCCACTTCAACTGCAAAATATCGTCCATCTTTTGATCGATGATCTCCATGGGGTCGTCAGTGCTGTTTGTAATAGACGTACATCACTTCACACCATATCGAGTTGCCAGAGTAACACAATACCCACCTGTCACGTCTGTGACATAATTAAGGACCATTTTGTGCTGAATCAGTTCCTTCTTGTAAGCTTGTAACTCCCTTCCCGTATACCTGAATGTGTCGTCATACATCTCAGTGATATTATCTATCAAGTTCGCTAGCGTATGGATATACCTATAATTTATAGTTCCTCTGGCAGTACGGGTGATGTCTAATGCGAGAAGGAATTGAATCCCGGTGGATTCGTGGATCAAATCAGAGGCTGCGTGCTCTGTCCTATCTATGAGGTGTCTCTTGATGATGTGTTCATAGTGAGTATGAGTATAAGGAGCCTGAGCACTGCGGTGAACGTCTTTCATCTTATCATGGGTTATGGTCATGACCTCCAGTAGTACTCTCCCAATATAACACAATCCCTCTGAGCTCGGGGCAAGCCACTTGTACGCCTTCCTCCCACATATGAATTAGGCATCATTTGGGAGAACATAGGGGACAAAATATAACATCACCATATTACAAATTTTCCAAGTAAAGAAACCAATCCCTAGTTCTCCCATCTGCTCAGTACAAGTATCGGGCTGGATGATATGAGCACAATACCCTGACGATACTTTTCCAACCCACATGGTCTTGCTTCCACGAGTATACCTATACCGAAAATACCTCCCACTGTTGGCTATTTGGCGTACAAGTTCAGAGTCTATGGGTATCCTATCAGCTCTGTGTGAAAAGGTCATTGTCTGGTTATTCCACGTCACCTCCCAATTTCCCAGTTTTTGGTAATTGGAAATATTAAAACACAATAAGGACCTGTCTACATGATACTGGTGGATCTTCAAACTAGGGGGCCTAGAGATGTTGAATTTCTTGTCCACCGGTCTCCCACCCCCGTAATTCGAGTACCTCATCTATTGCTAAAGGGTACGGTACTAATCCTGACTTGCTCTGACCTTGAGGTACCTGTGAGCACACCCAGCATTCTGTCTGGTTTAAGACCTTACCCACTAGTGAGTGGTAATCACTCAACGGATGACGGTCCATGTCGATATTAAGGTTGGACTGACATCTCTGGATGCACCCATCCTCAACTATATTCTCACAATTCCTACAACTACAATATTCATCAGACAATAACCCCTCACAGTGCCTCCGAGCTCACTGACTACCAGAGCGCTTACTGATACCAGCCTTTACTAAAGTGATGCGCTGCTCCTGAGATCCTACAAATTCATACTCGCTATCAGAACCCATTCCAGATCCCTGCTCGACCTCTCTGGGACCCTCACCAAAACAAACTGTCCTGATCAAAACCAGAATTACTAACAGAACCCGAAATGCAGTCTCTTGTGATCGATCCATTTCGTTAGGGGAAAGGAGGAAAATAAGAAGGAGAAAAGAAAGGAAAAATGCAGGGGGAGGTGAAAAAAGAAAGTGGTACGACAACCGTTCTAAGTCTTGTTACTCTCTGTGCTCAGACGCCCTTCAAAAGTCCTGCCTCTCAACTTTCCCGGAACAGACACTCAAGTGATACGAGATTCTCTACACTCTGCTCTCCGGGTCAGCGACCTTCTTGCAGTGGGACGAGTGGACCCAAGTCTCTCTTTCGGCGACCTTCAATGCTGTTGTGCTGGTTAACAAGACTTGATATGGTCCTTCCCACCTGTCTATGAGGCAACCTGAACGTAAGAAATTTCGAAATATCACATAATCCCCAGGTTCAATGTCATGACAATTACTGTTTGGTAGGTCAGGTATCACCAGCTTTAAATTTATTTGTTGATTTCTCAGCTGCTGGCTCATCCCAACCAAATATTTCACAGTCACTTCATTCTTGCATTTCAAATCATCCTGGGGGTCTATCATTACATGAGGTTGTCGACCAAAAAGAATTTCGAAGGGTGATAGGTTAAGGGGAGACCTGGAAGTGGTTCTGATGCTGTACAACACTAGTGGCAAAGCTTCTGGACACGACAATCCAGTTTCAGCCATTACTTTGCTCAGCTTGTTCTTAATAGTGCTGTTCACTCTCTCCACCTTTGCACTCGCCTGTGAATGGTACGGAGTATGCAGCTTGCTATTAATTCCCATCAGTTTGCACATGACCTGAAAGACTTCACCTGTAAAATGGGTACCCCTGTCACTTTCAATTATTCTAGGGATACCATATCTACACACAAATTCCTGCACAATTTTCTTTGCAGTGAACGTAGCAGTATTTGTGGCAGCTGGGAACGCTTCTACCCAGTTGGAAAATACATCAATACAAACTAACACATATTTTAAATTCCTACAGGGTGGTAACTGTATGAAATCGATTTGTATTACCTGAAAAGGTCCATCTGTCGCAGGGATATGGAATGGCTCTGTTGGTATTGACTTTCCAATATTCTTCCTCAAGCAAGTAAAACATGTCATTGCTCTCTTACCTGCATGAGAAGAGAATCCTGGCGCACACCAGTAGTTTCTTACCAGCTTGCACATACCCTCTTTGCCCATATGAGTCAGACCGTGTGCCGCCTCAGCTAGACTTGGAAAATATGCTCTGGGGGCCACTGGCTTACCATGTCCACCTGTCCAAAGTCCTGAGGACTCCTGGCCATACCCCTTTGACCTCCAGACCGCCTTTTCCTGTAATGAACACATATCTTGTATTTTAATTAATTTTTGTGTGTTGATTGTGTTGAATGTCATCAGTGATGTGATGTTCGTTTGTATGGGGGTGCTGCCTGCTGATTAAGCAGCTTCGTCTGCCCGGCTGTTACCAAGTGAAATTGGGTCTTGGTTGTAAGTGTATGCTTTGCACTTGATAACAGCCCCTCTGTCTGGTTCCTGTAATGCTGTTAGAAGCCTTTTTATGTGGGACGCATGCGCTACAGGTGTGCCAGCTGCCGTCATGAAATTTCTGAGCCGCCATAGGGCCCTGAAATCGTGCACTACTCCAAAGGCGTACCTAGAATCTGTGTATATATTAGCTGACTTACCCTTGGCCAATTCACACGCTCTGGTTAGGGCGACCAACTCAGCAACTTGTGCTGAGTGCGGTGGGCCCAGGGGTTCAGTTTCTGTGATACCTCTGTCGTCTATAACTGCATATCCAGTACACAAGTCTCCTGATTCTGTCTGTCTGTGGCAACTACCGTCAGTTTAGAAGGTAAAGTCTACTCCTTCCAGTGGGTTGTCACTGATGTCAGGTCTCGCTGTGAAAGTCTGATTCAGGTATTCCATACAATCATGCGTATCAGTATCTGCACTTAATCCTCCTTCACCATTATTCTTATCCTCCACCCTTTGTGCCTGTCCAGGCACACTTGGCAAGTAAGTTGCAGGATTTAGTGCACTGCATCTCTTAATGGTGATGTTTACCGGGGCCATCAGTGATAATTCCCACTTTGTAAACCGAGCAGATGAGACATGTCTGGTTTGGGCTGAGTTCAGTAAGGCTGATACTGCATGAGGTGTATGAATGGTCAGGTCATGTCCTAACACTACGTCCTCGCTTTTACTTATCAGCAAAGCTATCGCTGCAACACTTCGCAAGCAAGTGGGGAGAGACCGCGCTACCGTGTCCAACTGTGCACTGTAGTATGCTACCGGTCTGCTGGCATCACCATGTCTCTGAGTTAAAATGCCTGCCGCGCACCCTGAACTTTCTGTACCGTACAATTCAAAGGGCTTCTCATAATCTGGCATACCTAATGCAGGTGCCTGTGATAGGCACTGTTTGAGTCTCTCAAATGCCAATTCGGACTCATCTGTGTGCGAGACCCGTTCTGGTTTGTTTGAAGAGACCATTTCTTGCAAAGGTAAAGCCAGTATAGAAAACCCTGGGATCCAGTTTCGGCAGTACCCACACATTCCAAGGAAAGTGTGGATCTGTTGCTGAGTTTGTGGCAGAGTCATGTCGCGAATCGCCTGTATTCTATCAGCGGTGAGGTGTCTAAGTCCTTGAGTCAAGCAATGTCCCAAATATTTCACCCTGGTCTGGCACAACTGCAACTTATCCTTTGAAACCTTGTGTCCCGTTTGGGAAAGATGAAACAGAAGCTGTTTCGTGTCTTTCAAGGACGATTCGAGTGAGTCAGAACATAACAATAAGTCATCGACATACTGTATTAGCACTGATCCACTCTCAGGTTGAAAGGATTGTAAACAGTCATGCAAGGCCTGAGAGAAAATACTCGGGCTGTCAATGAAACCTTGGGGAAGACGAGCCCAGGTGTACTGTACTCCCCTATATGTAAAGGCAAAGAGGTACTGGCTGTCAGGGTGAAGAGGGACAGAAAAGAAAGCAGAACAGAGGTCAATGACAGTAAAAAAATTTGCCGTAGAGGGAATTTGCATGAGGATGACTGCTGTATTGGGCACTATGGGGAATTGGCTCTCAACTATCTTGTTTATCCCCCTTAGATCCTGCACTAGCCTATAACCCCTCCCCCCACTCTTTTTCACAGGGAAGATGGGACTATTGGCGGTGCTGGACGTCCTGACTAGGATGCCCTGCTCTAGCAGCCGCTCTATGACGGGGTACACTCCTAATTCTACCTCTGGCTTCAGAGGATACTGAGGGATTTATGGAGCTATCCTACCATCTTTTATTTGTACTACTACTGGAGCTACATTCGCCATCAATCCAGTGTCTTGTCCATCTTTGGTCCAAAGGGAACCCGGTATTTGTGAGATAATTTCCTCTACCTTTGATGGACACTTGTCTATAACAGTAGAATGCAACATTAGCCTTTGAGGGGTGTCTAATATATTTTGTACTTCTTGAGCGTGGTTCCCAGGTATATCCAAGAAGACACCCTCAGGAGTACAGTATATGACACACTGCATTTTACACAATAAATCTCTGCCGAGTAGATTAGTCGGAGCCGATGCAGCCAGCAGAAAAGGATGTTTGGTTGGCAAAGGCCCTATCGTAATCTCTGCCGGTCTACTCAAAGGGTATTGTTGCATAGTTCCTGTTACTCCCATTGCCGAAATTGTTTTACCCATGGTTTTTATACCTATCGTTAAATTTAACACTGACCTGGCCGCCCATGTATATACGAGAAAAGGTAATGGTACACCAGCTACATCAACCGTTACCTCAGGTTCACTACCAAGGCTAGCAATCAACTTCACTGGCTGCAGACTACAGGTGTGGCCCAACCCCTATTGTGTATTGAGACCCTCTCGCAGCGCATTGGCAGCTACAATATGTGAGGGGGGTAGCTGAGAATTTTCGGAGGCCTGCCAGTCTCTCCTTGGTGGGTACCTCCTTGTTTCCCCTGCATGTGGCTCGTAATTTCTCCTAAGTGGTCCCTGATCCCAATTATGTGCATTATAGTGTGGTTCATATCCTGGTCTAGGGGGTCGGTATACATTATGTGTACCTTTATTCTTACATTCCCTCGAGTACTGTCCTACCTGGTGACAAGCATAGCATGTTACTATACGTGACTTACCATCAGGGGTCTGGGGTTTCGGCTGATATGGCTTTTTGGTAAGTGCGTCTATACTCACTGTCATCAGCTTTTCCCCCTGAGACTCCCTGTGCTTACTGATGTTCCTGTCGTGCTCGATAGCGGACTCTCTCAATGCAGCCACCGAGATACCTCTCCAGTTTGGTAGAGAGGTCTGTACCCTTGCTCTTAATGCCTCTTTTAACCCGTCCATTAATACAGTAACAGCTACCTCCCTGTGATGCGCATTAGCTTTTATGTCCTCGATGCCAGTGTATCTAGACATTTCCTGCAGTGCTCGACGGAAATATTCGGATGCCATTTCACGTTCCCTTTGTCCTATGGAAAAGATTTTATTCCATTTGACAACAGTAGGGAAATATACTCCTAATTGCAGATTGATTTGTCGTACATTCTCCTGATTGTATTCATCAGTGAGAGGTACTTCTGCGGGGTCAGTATTTGAGGGTAAACATACCCGTAGCACTGTTCGCCAATCTTTGTTCGTGGGTTCGTTGGCGTTACCTAACTCTTTAATGAACCTCTAGCATGCGACTAGATCTTTTCTGGGATCAGGAAATTCTGACATAATTGACCTCAATTCTGTCCGGGACCAGGGACAATTCATAGCAATGTTCCTGATGGGAGTGACTTCCTGAGCGTCAGTCTTCCCATTGGGGACTGCAATCACCCTGACAGGATTTAATTCAATTACATCATTCTGGTTTGATTCTACAATGTGGGGTGCTATTGTCTCTGCATAATGTACGGTACCGTACTTACCTGTGGACACGACCTCACTTATCCCTCCACTAGGGGGCCTGACTACTGCTCTTGTTGGTTGGGCCGTGCCCACCTGAGTGTCCTGTATGGTGGCTGCTAGAGAGAGTGCCGATATCGTGCTGGGCTCATCTTCCTGCTCGCAGTCCTGGGGAAAATTTAAAATGGGATACAACTGGCAAGGGTTAGCGTTAGTACATTTATCAATTACTCTCCTTTCCTGTACCAATGTACCATTGTCTGTAGCCACTTTCTCACCCACAATATATGGTGGTGGTGGTGCGGTCGCCATTGTTTTCCCGCTAGGTTTGGAACCTGCTGCGCGAGCTAATTCCCTTTGCACATCCCCCTCCTGTTGCCATAAATTTAAACAATCTGTATGTCTAATCCTTTGTTTCTTGGATTTTATCAGACATATCCTTATCCTTAAGTTCTGTAATACCTCTGGTTCAAAGCTGCCCACCCTAGGGAATGGTACCCTATCTTTGTCAGTCATACGTACCCATTCAGACAAAAAGTATTCCGTGTGTGATCCATATTTACCACACATAACAAACCTCGCTGACCCCTTGGGCCGCGGCTCTTCAACCTGAACCCTAGATACAAAACGTCCACCGCTTGTGCAATTGGATCCCATCGCGGACTTTTTCCTTTTTACGCAATCCCTAATGCACAATACGAATAGACGTTGAAAGTTCTTAGAGCGCTTTCACCCACTCCTCCGCTGAGTACCACGACTCACTCCAATAGTGACAACCGCGAACCCAGTGAGGCCCCTATCTGGTTTCTATTCACTGGAAGTGTTTAGGAGTGACTTACCTATTCCAGTGAATATACACCGCTGGAGATTTTCCTGAGAGAGACCAGCGAAAACTCCCTATACACAAATCACACTTGCGTATGCTCTATACAGCGCTAATGGTACCACGATTTTACGCAAAAGTTCGTAAAGGGGTATCAAGTTGCGCTGCATATATCGCACCCACAAACGCGCGGTCCAATTGCACAGCATATAGGTACTTGTTACCTATCTGCCGTACAACCACGGGTCAATGTACAAACTGTGACCCTCAACCCGGAGTGTAATACAAAAAACTTTTTACTTCAATACTTCGCAATACTTATGCACTATCACGCTCCTTTGCAAATCACCTCACGATTTGCGTATTAAACCTTATACTAACGTGAGTCAGCCACTTCACGCCACCAAGCCTCCTCTTACTTGATGTACCACACGACGGGATCCCGAATTCCCTGGGTTCAAGATCCACTCACTCCTACATTCGCTCACTGAAATACACTTTGTTTTTCTGTACAGAAAATTTGGATTCATTCAGGTTGGCAGCTTTACCCCAGATGCAATTTAAAAAAAATTTTTTTTTATACTAATCTGCTTTAGAAACTGGGCAGTTTTGTGTTATTGTAGCGTGGCTACTGTCCCACCTTTAAACTAAACAAACTACCGTGCGGTTTTATTATGCGCACACAACCCTACGCAAGCTTGCGTAATTACGCAAACGTGCGTACCTCTATGCCATGTGTGCGTCCTTGCACCACGTGCACGTTTTTGTACGCTGTCCTCACGTTGCGTACCACGTGTACCAATGTGCGTATGCAATAAAACAAATCACACAACTTCTATAAATGTGAGCAATACTAACTATAATCGCTCACTTAACACAACACAGTTTCTTTCTGTATAAACCTTTACAACTAGGCCAGACTGCGTTTGTGCTTTACACTTACTTCCTTAAACATTTATTTTAGTTTTAACTATATAGCAACAAAATGTAACTGGTTTCACACAGATCTAAATGAATCTAACAATTTGAGTCTTATGGCAACAATGTGAGAGGGTATACAAAGGGTATGGGTGCCTTTTGTTGTGTACGCTTTTGGCGCCCAAAAAAAATTCACAGATTTTGAAACAGCTTTTTTCCTGTTTACTGTACTTTACGGGTTCTACCAGCATCTCTACAAACCATACAGAGCAGACGTCATCTAATCAGCACACAAGTAGGGTTTTTAGTGTATCCACCGACCAAGAAAAGGTTACATAGGATACTTTCTGTCCACCCTTTTGCTGATAGATTAAGTCTGCTGTGACCTGTTAGGCTGTGAGTATGTGGAATCCCTGACGGAGCCCCCAATTGATAATGCTGATTTATATACAGGGATGAAAGCTATACCTTAAACACACTTTAAATACACTTTACCATGGAGCCGCTGCGGCCGCTATACTTAATATACACTCTACGTACTCTTTACGCTATTAGCATAAATATTCCCGTACTGTGTACGGACTTTGCGTACAAACGCTGCGCTGACGGTACAAAGTACACACAGTGCGTACACACCCAGAGATACGCCGCAAACCCTTAACAGCTATGCAATGCGATAATAATACACTTTAAACCTTAGCAGGGAAAGGAAGACACGACACCAGATTGTAATGAAACTGCTGGGTTCCGACACCACAGCATATTATTACTGAAAGGGGGTTACAATATATACAACACAATACAATACAACAGAATAATGGCTACAGTCAATGGTACATACGTGGTTGGATTCGCCGCGTTACCCAGTCTGGTCCTCAGTCATCTGATAGATAACTTTGTGAGTCTTGTGTCTGACCAGGCCTGCAGCAGGCTCTCTTTATACAATTCTTCCAAAACCTAACACAATGGATACTGTAATCTCTTTGTCCATTGGACACAGGGATGGTCATTTACAGTACAGGAGAGGTCATAGGTCGGTTTCAATAGGTGGGCGATGTCTGTTCCAACTGCTCTTGTGGGTTGTCTCCTCTGGATTCCCGCCGCATACATAATGTACAGTAAATACAGTTTATATCTATATTCTGCTCCTGCACATAACTATTCGCAGGAACATGCAATCTTCTTCAAACCAACACCGGAATATTACCCTTACAATACCCTACGGCTGGATACCAAACACCACCTTATAACCTTGTTCTGTCCCCTCCTATCCTGTAAAGGTGAATCCCTTTGTTCTGTTACCATTTAAACTGCTGTAACTTACTGATGTGGTGCAGGGAGACTATGTGTACATTGTGCACTATTTGGATTAAATATGTAATGTGTTTTGATAGCTTTCCATGCGTTCACAAACTCTACCGTAAATACCCATACCATGCGCTAATGCGCAGGACTGCAGGAGCGACCATACGCAAATTGCGGATATGTGCATGCACGGCAGAACAAGTACACGCGCGGAGGCCATCTGTGTGTATTTTGTACTTGATGTGTGTACTGCAATATTTTTCGACTTTGACACGTCACTGGTACAGGGGGGTGTTACATGTGTAAGCGTCACTGGTACAGGGGGGGCGTTATGTGTGTAAGCGGCACTGGTACAGGGGGCGTTACGTGTCTAAGCGGCACTGGTACAGAAGGCGTTACGTGTGTAAGCGTCACTGGTACAGGGGGCGTTACGTGTGTAAGCGGCACTGGTACAGGGGGCGTTACGTGTGTAAGCGGCACTGGTACAGGAGGCGTTACGTGTGTAAGCGTCACTGGTACAGGGAGCGTTACGTGTGTAAGCGTCACTGGTACAGGAGGCGTTACGTGTGTAAGCGTCAATGGTACAGGGGGTTGTTACATGTGTAAGCGTCAATGGTACAGGGGGGCGTTACGTGTGTAAGTGTCACTGGTACAGGGGGCGTTATGTGTGTAAGCGTCAATGGTACAGGGGGGCGTTACGTGTGTAAGCGTCACTGGTACTGGGGACATTACGTGTGTAAGCGTCACTGGTACAGGGAGCGCTACGTGTGTAAGCGTCACTGGTACCGGGGGTTGTTACATGTGTAAGCGTCAATGGTACAGGGGGGCGTTACGTGTGAAAGCGGCACTGGTACAGGGGGTGTTACGTGTGTAAGCGTCACTGGTACAGGGAGCGCTACGTGTGTAAGCGTCACTGGTACCGGGGGTTGTTACATGTGTAAGCGTCAATGGTACAGGGGGGCGTTACGTGTGAAAGCGGCACTGGTACAGGGGGTGTTACGTGTGTAAGCGTCACTGGTACAGGGAGTGTTACGTGTGTAAGCGTCACCGGTACAGGAGGCGTTACGTGTGTAAGCGTCACTGCTACAGGGGGTGTTACTTGTGTAAGTGTCACTGGTACAGGGGGCGTTACGTGTGTAAGCGGCACTGGTACAGGAGGCGTTACGTGTGTAATCGGCACTGGTACAGGAGGCGTTACGTGTGTAAGCGTCACTGGTACAGGGAGCGTTACGTGTGTAAGAGTCACTGGTACAGGAGGCGTTACGTGTGTTAGCGTCAAAGGTACAGGGGTTGTTACATGTGTAAGCGTCAATGGTACAGGGGGGCGTTACGTGTGTAAGCGTCACTGGTACAGGGGGCGTTACGTGTGTAAGCGTCAATGGTACAGGGAGGCGTTACGTGTGTAAGCGTCACTGGTACCGGGGGTTGTTACATGTGTAAGCGTCACTGGTACAGAGGGCATTACGTGTGTAAGCGTCACTGGTACAGGGAGCGTTACGTGTGTAAGCGTCACTGCTACAGGGGGCGTTACATGTGTAAGCGTCACTGGTACAGGGGGCATTACGTGTGTAAGCGTCACTGGTACAGGGAGCGTTACGTGTGTAAGCGTCAATGGTACCGGGGGTTGTTACATGTGTAAGCGTCAATGGTACAGGGGGGCGTTACGTGTGAAAGCGGCACTGGTACAGGGGGTGTTACGTGTGTAAGCGTCACTGCTACAGGGGGTGTTACTTGTGTAAGTGTCACTGGTACAGGGGGGCGTTACATGTGTAAGCGTCAAAGGTATAGGAGGGTGTTACGTGTGTAAGCGGCACTGGTACAGGGGTGCTACGTGTGTAAGCGTCACTGGTACAGGGAGTGTTACTTGTGTAAGCATCACTGGTTCAGGGGGCATCACTGGTACAGGGAGCGTTACGTGTGTAAGCATCTCTGGTACAGGAGGCGTTACATGTGTAAGCGTCTCTGGTACAGGGGGCATTACATGTGTAAGTGTCTCTACTACAGGGGGTATTATGTGCACTGTGCGTTTGTAAAGTATGCAAGGGTGCAAATTTATAGTTTGCAGGGGGGCGCCGAACACCGTAGCACCGGCCCTGACTGCACACCCACTGCACTGCGCTGCAGACATTACCCTCCGTGATATCACCCGCTCTATCCGTTACATTAGCCATTTCGGGGCTTCCAGGCCGGCAGCCCAGGTGCTGTGTTGTGGAGTCAGGGCCTCTGGGGATCTGGGCATGGCTGTGGCGGGGAGGCACTTCTGTGACATCGCGTGCAGAGGAGGCTCCGGGGCTCAGAGAGTATGCGGCGTAGGGAGGGCTATGAAAGCCTTCCGCTGCGTCACTTTCATACACATGTATGCCGGTGGCCGCAGCAGCTTTTGTTCCACCTGCGCTGCGGCTAGGGAGTGGGGATTGTTGATGCCGGAGGGGGCAGGTGGACTGGCAGCAGGACATAGGACGCTGCAGTAAAAGTGTTTTGTTTTCCCTATCTACAGCGCAGAGACTTGCTGCAGATGCAGCGGCATACCCTCCAGCTACACCTTTTTTTATGGTCTGTACCGATTTCTGGCTCTCCAAGCTTCCATTGAAAGTGTAGGAAAGGGGGCGTGGCCAAACGGCTGTACCCATGACCACGCCCCCTTTTGGAATGTGTATCAATGTTTATGTGTACATTGTTGGAGGGTGTGGTGCTGCAGATGCAGTGGGGACTATTTTGGGGTGTGGGGCTGGAGCTGCACCTCCATCAGCCCCATTGTTAAAACTGCTCTGTGAAAACACAGCAGGCAAAGGGCAGAGCCTCCCATTGGATGTAACCTTTGTGGGAGGGAGTTTCTCACCCAATCAGCTGTGGACTGGGTGTGATAGATCTGCTGCTAAACCAATGAGAGCTCCTAGCCACGCCCATCGTTAGAGGTCCAGGCACAGAGTCGCAGGGCTATTATATAGGAGATAAGCGAAGCGATGTACGTTGGTGCAGTTTGGTTAATAGCCTTGTGTGTGAGTAAAATCATTTTATATTTAATACGGTAGAATACCGGTAACCAATGGAGACACTGACAGAGCAGATCTGCAGACGATGAACGTCTAGCGAGGAAGATTAGCCTCGCAGCTGCAGTCAGAATGGATTGTAGTGGTGAGAGCCTATGTTTGGGAAGACCGGCCAGGAGACTATTACAATGATCAGTGCGGGAGATGATGAGAGCGTGGATTAGAGTGTCAGCTGTGTCTTGTGTAAGATAAGGGCGTATTTTGGATATGTTTCTTAGATGCATGTAACATGATCTTGAGACAGATTGAATGTGGGGAACAAAGGACAGATCAGAGTCAGGATGACACCTAGGCAGCGAGCTTGTGGGGTGGGGGAGATTGTCGCATTGTCAACAGTTATGGAGATATCAGATTGGTAACTACTCTTGGTTGGCGGGAAGATAATTAATTCTGTTTTGGAAATGTTGAGTTTGAGGTGATGATATGCAGAGGCGGGACTACCACCAGTGCAAGCAGTGCCTTGCACTGGAGCCCGCCACTGTCAAGGGGCCCAAAGCCAGAGCGGCATGTAATGAGTCAAACTGACTCAATACATGCCGCCTGGCTGCCGCTGTGTGCCGCCACCACCGCCGAGGAGAGGAGCGCACCGGCT